>NC_052310.1:5794218-6036718 GCF_016432855.1 Salvelinus namaycush
CATTTGTCTAGAAATTAATAATTGATACTTGTCTCCATCCCAACCAAAAATGTATGTTAAAGAATAGGACTAAATCAAATCAAACTTTAAATGTACTTAAATTACTGTCAGGGTTTACCAAAATTGGACCCAGAAGCAGACCAGGACAAGGTGAGTATGAAGATGGTGAGTATTTATTAATAAATGAGAACGTGGAGGTAGATAGTTCCAGGTGGTGGAGCGGGCAGCGGAGGTGTGTTGATGGGATTGGATAGGCAGATCCAAGGGATAAACAAAAACTGGCGACGAGCAGACAGGGATGGGATATGGGTTCCGGGTGAATGGCTGTAGACAGAACAAACGGAGGTAAGTTAAAGGCAAGCAAGACGTACAAAACAACAAAACAAAACAAAACAAAACAAACTCTATCAACTGGAGGCTGGTTCGTGGGCACAACATACTGTTCATGGCTAACGATCCGGCAGGGAATGGATGTCAGGTCCGGGCTTAAGAAGAGGAGAGATGATGATCAGGACCAGGTGTGCAGATAGCTGATGGGATACAGGTGCGGGTAATCAGAACTCTCCCAACTGGCTACATTGCCCGGCAACCAGACAGGGTGCGTTCCAGGACGCCGGAAAAAACATTCCAGGACAGAACACAGGCAAAAAACAGACTCAGGAAACGGGATTCGTGACAATTACATTAATACAACATAACAATTATTAATTTGTAGACAAACTGGAATCAAAGTCAGACTAAGTCAGTAGCACAGACGGAACAATCCAAGCAGTAGATACATCTCCTTTAAATGTTGATATTTGGTTGCGTTGACAACCAAACACAATTCAATATCACTGAATATCATAACATTTAACCCTCCTGTTGTGTTCGTTAAGTTGTAATTTATTCTGTGTTCCTGGTCCAAAATAACCGCCCCATTATAGCTGATTATAAATCCATAATGATACATATAGTATCACCTAATGTTGTGTTAGATCTTTTTATCAACTTAAGTTCTTGTGAACATCACAAGTTTTGAACTTCTATTTGCATTCATGGCCTGTAGGCCTTATTGACCTGAGCTCATACAACTCATTTTTGAGTAAAGGAAACAATGTATGGATTATTTTGACTATAACAAATACTCAGATGAAACAGATGAAACAACAGATTACTTTGTGTCAAAATATAACAAGGACATTTGTTTTGAAACCATTTCACATTTTTAAATAGGGGCACAAAATAACATCTGTTGTGTTCCTGGTCAAAACTGACCGGTATGATTGTATTAGTAAAGAAAGGACATAGGCCCAAAACTACACATGAACACTTTACCATATTACAAAATTAATGTCTGAACACATTAAAGAACAACAGTAACAATAACCGTATTACTAACAATAGCAAAAACATTCAAATGTTCACAATCTGTCAATCAATGGTGGTTACATTTTATGTGTTCTCATGCACATGTTGGACAATAAGTGGTGGTTGTTGCATGTGCCTTGCAAATATATGCACTGCATTTTTATGGCACATAATGCTCGTTTTGACATCTCTTGGTACACACATATTGCACGGCTTCCTTTTGTCTCTTCTGTCTCTGGCGGCCGTAGATCTTGCTTCTGGCCCTTGTATATCTCTCACCAATCCAGCAGAGGATTGTTCCAACCGGACCATCCCCACCGTGGTCATTTTTTGGGGGAGCAGCTCCTGACCAAGAGCATATGTGGTGAAGAAATTGTTGCGTGTTCTGTTGTGTCCCTGGAGACCTGCAGTCATTTCCAGGACCACCCACTTCCCCTGGTTCCTTTCCGGAACACCGTCAGTAGGTTCCCCTGGTTCCTTTCCGGAACACCGTCAGTAGGTTCCCCTGGTTCCTTTCCGGAACACCGTCAGTAGGTTCCCCTGGTTCCTTTCCGGAACACCGTCAGTAGGTTCCCCTGGTTCCTTTCCGGAACACCGTCAGTAGGTTCCCCTGGTTCCTTTCCGGAACACCGTCAGTAGGTTCCCCTGGTTCCTTTCAGGAACACCGTCAGTAGGTTTCCCGGTGTAAACCTGCATGTTCCAGGCATAACTTGTCCTGGCATCACATCCTGCCCATATCTTTATTCCATATTTAAACGGTTTGCTTGGCATGTACTGTTTGAATGGGCAGCGACCAGACGCTTATCCACTGTGATGTCTGGACTTGGGTTATAGAAGAGTGGCAGGCGCTCCACCCACTTGTGCCAAACCTCTCTGATCGCTGCCAGCTTGTCTTGTTGACGACGGCCTGGTCTTGTTTCACGGTTGTCGAAGCGAATCACCCGTGAGAACACGTGAAATGTCTGGAGTGACATTGGCACGAAAAATTGCCCGACCAGACTCTGTATCCCATAAACTGGTGGTAGATTAGTTTCTGGATCTGTACACACCAGCCAAAATCAAGAGACCCACGTATGCTTGGACGTCTGTCCGGTCTACCTCCTTCCAGTTGTCTTTGTAAACGCGTCTCCCCTCCAAGTTGGTCATGTTTATCACTAATATTTCGATTGACTCTGTCAGGAACAGTTCGAAGCAGGATTATATATCATCAACCCGGGATATGGCGTATCTCGTTGGCCCTGGGGTCATCCTGATAACATTTTCAGCCAACAGCCGATCTCTCCTCTCAGGTGGGGATGAAGACCAAGACAAATTCCCATTCTTTGACCGGAATGTACCAACAACCTCAGCAGGGCCCTCTTCCTCATCACTGGAATGTACCAACAACCTCAGCAGGGCCCTCTTCCTCATCACTGGAATGTACCAACAACCTCAGCAGGGCCCTCTTCCTCATCACTGGAATGTACCAACAACCTCAGCAGGGCCCTCTTCCTCATCACTGGAATGTACCAACAACCTCAGCAGGGCCCTCTTCCTCATCACTGGAATGTACCAACAACCTCAGCAGGGCCCTCTTCCTCATCACTGGAATGTACCAACAACCTCAGCAGGGCCCTCTTCCTCATCACTGGAATGTTCCACATCGGTTGTCTCTTGGTATGGATCATATTCTGTGTTGTCTTCAACTTCTGACACTTCCTCCACTAACGCATCTTCACTGTCAGTTTCCTGGCGTCTTTCCCTTCCTCACCAGTGTCATGATCAAAGATATGATCAAGAGCCTCACATACAGTATATCGTTTGGTCATTGTGCCGCCACAGAATGAATTGTGAGCAAGGCCTCAAAAAAGCTTTATATACCAGAGCTGCGAGAATAGTTCTATATATTATTGAAACAATGTTGCGATTGTTTGTGAGAATGCCAACAGGTGTGGTTCCCCTGGGGGAAAGATTCTACTGGGGAAAGGTTCCCGTGGGGGAAAGATTCTACTGGGGAAAGGTTCCCGTGGGGGAAAGATTCTACTGGGGAAAGGTTCCCGTGGGGGAAAGATTCTACTGGGGAAAGGTTCCCGTGGGGGAAATATTCTACTGGGGAAAGGTTCCCGTGGGGGAAAGATTCTACTGGGGAAAGGTTCCCCTGGGGGAAAGATTCTACTGGGGAAAGGTTCCCGTGGGGGAAAGATTCTACTGGGGAAAGGTTCCCGTGGGGGAAATATTCTACTGGGGAAAGGTTCCCGTGGGGGAAAGATTCTACTGGGGAAAGGTTCCCCTGGGGGAAATATTCTACTGGGGAAAGGTTCCCGTGGGGGAAAGATTCTACTGGGGAAATGTTCCCCTGGGGGAAAGATTCTACTGGGGAAAGGTTCCCCTGGGGGAAATATTCTACTGGGGAAAGGTTCCCGTGGGGGAAAGATTCTACTGGGGAAAGGTTCCCCTGGGGGAAAGATTATACTGGGGAAAGGTTCCCCTGGGGCTTGCCATGGAAGCCAAGAAAGGGAGTGAGGTGTGTGTGTTTGTGTGTGTGTGCTCAAACACACATGCATGTGGGGGTCTGGGAGAGGAAGTGTGTCCATCTGATGAATGGTCATGTGGCTGAACTCAGTTTTATACACTAATTGTAGTCTCACCCATTCATTTCTAGTGACCGGTCATTTTTGACCGGGAACACCACAGGTGTACAAAAGTTAAATAAAACACCCAAAACGTTATGAAAATCATCAACATGTATTTTGTGTGTTCAGATGCCCTGTGTGGACAAAGTCATGGAACATTATGACAATCAGATTAAATGAACTACATTTTTCAGAAAGAAAACTTGTAAATCGGTCCAATTCGACCAGAAACACAACAGGAGGGTTAAATCAACCAGAGCTTGAAACCCGATTGTATTGTCTATTTTTAGGTGAATTCTGGGTTTAATTGAAACAATAGCTGTTGATGACTGCAAATGCTATACAGGCCTAAATAGTCTTAGTGATGATACATGAGTGATAAAGTATGGTCACATTTAAAACCTATCCTTTGGAATGACTTCCATAGCAACAGTGAATCGATTTAGTGAAGTGGAGAACACTCAACAATCATTCTCACGATAGCACATTGGTAATAGTCAGTGACAAATATCATAGCTAAGCTGGGCTTGGTTAAACCCCTGGGATGGCAGACTAAAAGGTTAGCTGTAGATTGATCAGGTCTCCAGCAGGAGCTGCTGCCAAGCCTGTTGTGGGTTTTTTTCTCAACAACTCTCAACAATCGTTCTCATGATTGCACATTATGATAAAATCCTGTTCTTGAAATTTCACCATCAAAACAACAGTATGTTTTCAATTTCAATGTATTTTCCACATAGATTACACGTCACAATATGTTGACAATTTACGCTAAAACAACGTTGATTCAACCAGTTTTTGTCTGGGTTGTATATCTGCTTGAGACACACACACACACACACACACACACACACACACACACACACACACACACACACACACACACACACACACACACACACACACACACACACACACACACACACACACACACTTTTTCACAGAAATAGCTGGTGAACTGGTAGAGGACAGAGAGCAGAACACATTTCCTGCATACCTCCTCATAATCCATGACCTAGGCCTAGGTCTCTCTCTCTCGCTCTCTCTCTCTCTCTCTGTCTCTCTCTCTCTCTTTTCTGTCTCTCAACCCATTCTCCCTCTCTCTCAACCCAATCTCTCTCTCTCTCTCTCTCAACCCAATCTCTCTCTCTCGCTCTCTCAACCCATTCTCTCTCTCTCAACCCATTTTCTCTCTCTCTCTCGCTCTCTCTCTCTCTCTCAACCCATTCTCTCTCTCCCTCTCTCTCTCCCTCTCTCTCTCTCTCTCTCTCTCTCTCTCTCTCTCTCTCTCTCTCTCTCTACCCATTCTCTCTCTCTCTCTACCCATTCTCTCTCTCAACCCATTCTCTCCCTCTCAACCCATTCTCTCTCTCCCTCTCTCTCTCTCTCTCTCTCTCTCTCTCGCTCTACCCATTATCTCTCTCTCTCAACGTGCTCTCTCTCTCTCTACCCATTCTCTCTCTCTATGTCTCTCTCTCTCTCTCTCTACCCATTCTCTCTCTCTCTACCCATTCTTTCTCTCTCTCTCTCTCTCTCTCTCTCTCTCTCTCTCTCTCTCTCTCTCTCTCTCTCTCTCTCTCTCTCTCTCTCTCTCTCTCTCTCTCGCTCTACCCATTTTCTCTCTCTCTCAACCCGCTCTCTCTCTCTCTACCCATTCTCTTTCTCTCCCTCTCTCTCTCTCTCTCTCTCTCTACCCATTCTCTCTCTCTCTATCTCTCTTTCTCTCTCTCTCTCTCTCTCTCTCTCTCCCTCTCTCTCTCTACCCATTCTCTCTCTCTCTCTCTCTCTACCCATTCTCTCTATCTCTACCCATTCTCTCTCTCTCTCTACCCATTCTTTCTCTCTCTCTTTCTCTCTCTCTCCCTCTCTCTCTCTCTCTCTACCCATTCTCTCTCTCGCTCTACCCATTCTCTTTCTCTCTCTCTCTCTCTCTCTCTACCCATTCTCTCTCTCTCTCTCTCTCTCTCTCTCTCTCTCTCTACCCATTCTTTCTCTCTCTCTCTTTCTCTCTCTCTCTCTCTATCTCTACCCATTCTCTCTCTCTCTCTACCCATTCTTTCTCTCTCTCTCTCTCTCTCTCTCTCTCTCTCTCTCTCTCTCTCTCTCTCTCTCTCTCTCTCTCTCGCTCTACCCATTCTCTCTCTCTCTCTCTCTCTACCCATTCTCTCTCTCTCTCTCTCTCTCTCTCTCTCTCTCTCTCTCAACCCATTCTCTCTCTCGCTCTACCCATTCTCTCTCTCTCTCAACCCATTATCTCTCTCTCATCTCCCCTCCTACTTCTTGTGTGCGAGAGTGGCTCTATCTGTATCCCTCCCCCCTCCCTCCTCTCCGTTCCTCCCTCCCTCTCTCCCTCCTCTCCGTCCTCTCTCTCTCAGTCTCTCAGACACTGTGTCTCAGTGAAGGGGATTCTCTGTAACCAGCTGTAGCTTAACGTGATTTGTCACCACAGTCACTCTCTATTCCCCGTGAGGAAACGGTCCTTTTTCTTCTAATCATTACCGCTTCAACATTTAATTTCTCCGCTGGCATGTTGAAGCTGTCAATCAAACCTGTGGAAGGTGCTCTCAAGCTGCACTGAGAGACAGAGAGAGTAGAATAAGTTTTAGTCCAGCTCAAAAGGAACCTTTTTTTTCAGATCTCGGATTCATTCACCTTTTGATTGAGAGTATATACTATGGTAAATTAAACTATGAAGACAGTGGTGTTACGGCAAAGGATTTTTCTTAGCCAAACTCAAGATCCAGGATTTTATATTTATCTCAATTGAAATGCACAGGATCACCAGGTTCATTGAAGGATCTGTGTGGACTTTTTTGGCTCTAGACATACCTGCAGTATATGTGAAGTTGGGGGACCAGAGTGTGCTAGGTGATGGTTCAACAGGCTAACGAAGCTAGATGCTAAATCTTTCTGTTCAGGCATCCAGTCAGCTAACAATCGAGCAGATAACAATCAAGGTAAGCTTCTACCTCAAAGACATTTCAATTGGACACCCCTGACACATGCGTGCAGGTACGCACGCACAAACACACACACACCTGGCACTCCAACCGGCTGCCGGGCTCTGTCAGAGCAGATAAAAGCCTCCTTTATACCTGGTACTGACATGCGTATTTCCTCCTGATTGTGTCCACATCCTGATTGTGTCCACATCCTGATTGTGTCCACATCCTGATTGTGTTCACACCCTGACTGTGTCCACACCCTGACTGTGTCCACATCCTGATTGTGTCCACATCCTGATTGTGTCCACATCCTGATTGTCTCCACACCCTGACTGTGTCCACACCCTGACTGTGTCCACATCCTGACTGTGTCCACATCCTGATTGTGTCCACATCCTGATTGTGTCCACATCCTGACTGTGTCCACATCCTGACTGTGTCCACATCCTGACTGTGTCCACATCCTGACTGTGTCCACATCCTGACTGTGTCCACATCCTGATTGTGTCCACATCCTGATTGTGACCACACCCTGATTGTGTCCACACCCTGACTGTGTGCACATTAGTAGACCTTGTGATCTGGTTAAGACAGACCTGGCCAGTAAAACATTTTATATCCTCATTATCTTGCCTACTAAAATCACTGACAGGTGGCACCATTGACTTATGACATGAATATGTGTCTTAAAATAAATAAATCATTTTGTAAATAACATCCGTCAAATCATTTGCGTACAGGTAGGGACCAGGAAATCTAATTCCTAAATGGTATTATACTGATCTTACACTTTTAGAAAAAAAAGGTTCTATCTTTAACCTAAAAGGGTTCTTCAGCTGTTCCCATAGGATAATCCTTTGAAGAACCCGTTTTGGTTCCAGATAGAACCCCTTTGAGTTTGATGTAGAACCCTTTCCACAGAGGGTTCTATATGGAACCCAAAAGGGTTCTATCTGGAACCCAAAAGGGTTCTCCTACGGGGACAGCCAAAGAACCGTTTTGGAACCCTTTTTTCTAAGAGTGTAGTCAGTGTTAAACCACAGTACAGTTAGCCACTATTGCAGCTAAGGTCACTGACATTTGTATTCCAGTCCGTCAATGCAGTTAAGTGTTGCATAAAATGCGTTATTCTTATAAGAGTTGAACGTTCATCTTGGCATTATTGTACTGGTGTATATTGTGTCTAAGGTCTGTCTTTGAGACAATCCCCTATCGGCCAAACTAACCGTACTGGAACATGATTGCGGTTCCCAATTGCTGAATAGAATTGCAGTGCATTTGACCTTAAGTATGAATAAATATGTTTTTATGCTCCCTAAGATAAGCTTTGTTTATTTTTTCCTGGGGTTCATCCCTGTTCTACCATTACAGAAGCATAATCAGCATTTGATTTCATGTAGATTGTTCACGGAGATTGTTCTAGATTAACGGGCCAGTTTCCCACAACCAGTTAAAGTCTACTCCTGGACTGAAAAGGCAATAGAACATCTCCATTGAAAGTGCTTTATATTCCAGGAATTGGCTTAATCTGGGTCTGGGAAACCTGCCAATAATGTTTGGACATTATAGCCCAGAAATATCAAATTATGTTGATTACATCACATTTCCAGATCTTCATTAGTGAGACCAGAAAGTGTACTGCTAGCTATATTTGATGAAGGTCTGGGAGACTTCATTGTTAATCCTAATTGGTTCAGTCTAGCAACACTTTCACCACTACTACTCTCTCTCTGTTTCTCTCTCTCTTCCACTCCTTTCTCCAGCGATGAATGTGGTATCCATGGAGCCAATGGTGGCCTTGGTGGAGCGAGCGTTAATGAAAATATAAATGTATTTCCCATTGCTCCCTCTCCTTTTGCTCCCTCTCCTTCGCCCCTAATGAACATGGCATCCATCTGTTGTTGTTGCAGACATGCTAATAATACTTTCCTTGTTTATTTATCTCTCCTCTCCTACTCCCCCATTCAACCCATTCATACAAAGCAGTATGCCTTGCCCTTAACTGCACACACAGAACTTACATCACGATAGTCTTTCATGGTTGAGGTGTTGAGGAGGAATTGACTACTTCTCTTCTTGTCTTTTTAAGAAACATTTGTGTGAGGAAAATGCCTAACCACTTGTATAATCTATTTGCATACACTTCAAACAGAATGATCCACAAGACACGACACTACGGGTTTCTTCCCTGTACCCAGCCTAAAAACAGATCTAATGCGTCGCTCAGTTATGTATAGAACCATGTAATCATGGAATGCTCTGCCACCAAGGTAACTGAGGCAAAAAAACAATTTAGCTTTAAAATACTAATAAATAAAAAACATATTGTATCACAGCACTTCTCCTGTTTCTAAAGATCAAATGTAACTGTACTTTATATATGAATATATATGAATAGTGTGTAAATAGTATTTGTATTGTCTCTTGGTGTCTTTCCAATATTTGTACATTTTATGTGGACCCCAAGAAGAGTAGCTGCTGCATGATGTAAATAAACTAATTTCTCTCCCCCTCTATCTCCGTAGCGATGACCACGGTATCCATGGAGCCCCTGCTGGTCCTGATGGAGCTGATCCCCAACGCCACCGACCCGCCTTTAGACTCCACCCCTTCCTCTCCCGAAGACACCGCCGCCACCTTCACAATAGGCTGTATTCTCTCCCTCATGTGTCTGGTCGGCGTCTCCGGAAACATCTACACCCTCGTGGTCATGTGTCAATCCATGCGTTTCGCGGCGTCCATGTATATTTACATCATCAACTTAGCCCTGGCTGACCTCCTCTATCTGTTGACCATTCCGTTCGTGGTCTGCACGTACTTCCTGAAAGGTTGGTATTTTGGCGATGCTGGGTGCAGGATTCTAATCAGCATGGATTTTCTGACGATGCACGCCAGCATTTTCACGCTGACCATCATGAGCACGGAGAGATACTTTGCCGTGCTGAAACCGCTGGACACAGTCAAGCGGTCCAAGAGCTACCGCAAAGCCATTGCGGTGCTTGTATGGGTGGCTTCCCTGGTCCTGACTTTACCAATGATTCTCAGTATTCAGATGATGAAGGTGGGGAGCAAGGCCATGTGCCAGCCGACTATCTCACCGCTGTCCTATAAGGTGTACATCACCTTCCTGTTCTGTACCAGTATTGTGGCTCCGGGGATGATCATTGGCTTTCTCTACATCGGGCTGGCTCGTACCTACTGGATCTCACAGACAGAAACCTTCAAACAGACCAAGAAACTACCCAACCAAAAGGTCAGTCAATTAAAGTCAATTAAACTAAGTATCTTTATGTCAATCAAACTAAATATCTCCCTCGGTCTTACCATTATTTAGATATGTCAAAGGAATATCCTTTGGTAAAACAAATACATGTGATTGCTGTATTCATGTAAATCCCTGTCCTGTAGGTATTCTAGCTGATCTATATCTAACTCCATCTTGTGTTTCTCTATCCTCTAGGTCCTCTATCTGATCTTCACCATTGTACTGCTGTTCTGGGCCTGTTTCCTGCCCTTCTGGATCTGGCAGCTCCTGGGTCAGTTCCAGCCCTCCATCCATCTCTCCACCAAGTCCAAGCGCAACATCAACTACTTGACCACCTGTCTCACCTACTCCAACAGCTGCATCAACCCTTTCCTCTACACGCTGCTCACCAAGAACTACAAGGAGTACCTGCGGAAGCGCCAGCGCACCTGGACCGCGGGTAGCTACTTCAACCGATGGAACCGGTTCCAGCGATCACCCAGGAGGTCGCTGTCCTCCAGCAGCCAGCAGTGCACGGAGAGCTTCGTGCTCACGCACACGCCGTCTCTGCGCACCACGCACAACAGCAGCCTGTGAGGTATAGGAGAAGATGTTTCTGGTCTTGGTCTTTATCTCCACATGTCTGCTACCCATTTACGGTGACGTACAGATGATCGCATCTTAACTTAATCACAGAGAATTTTGCTGATGCACCAGGAAATTCAAATTAGCCTCGTGATTGGCTGAAAATGAGCAGTTCTCTTTCTCTCCACGCGGGGCAGTTGAGTCATTGGGATCAGGGCTTGCTATCAAAATTACGTTATCTCTCACTCGCTCAAACTCTAGGCTTAGGTCTCATTGCTTCAACATTAAAATGTAAAAAAGGTATCTGAAATGCAGCCATACACATCAACAACTGTTATTTTATACAGCTTTATAACACAAGATAGATATTGCTCTCCATTAGGCTACGACATACACGTGTCTAGTGTATCCGAAAGATACAAATGAACTCAGCCGTGGCCTGGTCTAGAGGTTAAGGTTGCTGCCTTCAGTATACAGGTTTTCCATGTCGATTCTGGCCCATTCCCTTCTGGTAGAAATAACTCGATCCCCCAAATAACTTGATGTAGTTACATATTTCGAATATGGACAGTCCAGGGTTATTTTCAACAACAACAAAATTGTCACGTGCGGCGAATACAAAAGGTTTAGACATTACCGTGAAATGATTACCTGTGAGCCCTTTCCGAATGATGCAGAGTTCAAAAGTAAGAATAAATGTTTTGCAAATGAGCTCTAAAAATATATATATAATATCACAATAAAATAACAATAATGAGTACCGGTACCGAGTCAATGTGCAGAGGAATGAGGTAGTTGAGGTAATATGTACATGTAGGTAGGGGGAAAAGTGACTGGGCAATCAGGATAGATAATAAACAGAATAGCAGCAGCGTCTTTGAAGAGTGTGAAAGAGTGTCTATGAGTAAATGTGGGTGGCATCAATATTCATGTGTGTGAGCCAACAGTTGAAGTCGGAAGTTTACACCTGAGCCAAATAAATAAACACTCAGTTTTTCACAATTCCTGACATTTAATCCTAGTAAAAATTCCCTGTCTTAGGTCAGTTAGGATCAACACTTTATTTAAGAATGTGAAATAATAATAATAACAGAGAGAATGATTTATTTCAACTTTTATATCTTTCATCACATTCTCAGTGGGTCAGAAGTTTACATACACTCAATTCATATTTGGTAGCATTGCCTTTAAATTGTTTAACTTGGGTCAAACGTTTTGGGTAGCCTTCCACAAGCTTCCCACAATAAGTTGGGTGAATTTTGGCCCATTCCTCCTGACAGAGCAGGTGTAACTGAGTCAGGTTTGTAGGCCTCCTTGCTTGCACACTCTTTTTCAGTTCTACATTTGCTATAGGATTGGGCTTTGTGATGGCTACTCCAATACCTTGACTTTGTTGTCCTTAAGCCATTTTGCCACAACTTTAGAAGTATGCTTGGGGTCATTGTCCATTTTGAAGACCCATTTGCGACCAAGCTTTAACTTCCTGACTGATGTCTTGAGATGTTGCTTCAATATATCAACATAATTTTCCTGCCTCATGATTCCATCTATTATGTGAAGTGCACCAGTCCCTTATGCAGCTAAGCACCCCCACAACATTATGCTGCCACCCCCGTGCTTCACAGTTGGGATGGTGTTCTTCGGCTTGCAAGCCTCCCCCTTTTCCCTCCAAACATAACGATGGCTATTATGGCCAAAGAGTTATATTTTTGTTTCATCAGACTAGAGGACATTTCTCCAAAATGTACGATCTTTGTCCCCATGTGCAGTTGCAAACCGTAGTCTGGCTTTTTTTATGGTGGTTTTGGAGCAGTGGCTTCTTCCTTGCTGAGCGGCCTTTCTGGTTATGTCGATATAGGACTCATTTTACTGTGGAAAAAATATACTTTTGTACCTGTTTCCTCCAACATCTTCACAAGGTCCTTTGCTGCTGTTCTGGGATTGATTTACACTTTTTGCACCAAGTACGTTAATCTCTAGGAGACAGAACGCGTCTCCTTCCTGAGCGGTATGACGGTTGCGTGGTCCCATGGTGTTTATACTTGCGTACTATTGTTTGTCCAGATGAACGTGATACCTTCAGGCGTTTGGAAATTGCTCCCAAGGATGAACCAGACTCGTGGAGTTCTACACATTTTTTTCTGAGGTCTTGGCTGATTTCTTGGCTGATCATTTTCCCATGATGTCAAGCAAAAGGGCACTGAGTTTAAAGGTAGGCCTTGAAATACATCCACAGGTGCACGTCCAATTGACTCAAATGATGTCATTTAGCCTATCAGAAGCTTCTAGAGCCATGAGCCATTTTCTGGAATTTTCCAAGCTGTTTAAAGGCACAGTCAACTTAGTGTATGTAAACTTTTGACCCACTGGAATTGTTATGCAGTGAATTATAAGTGAAATAATCTGTCTGTAAACAATTGTTGGAAAAATGACTTTGTGTCATGCACAAAGTAGATGTCCTAACCGACTTGCCAAAACTATAGTTTGTTAAGAAGAAATTTGTGGAGTGGTTGAAAAAATATTTTTAATGACTCCAACCGAAGTCAATGTCCTAAACGTCCTACTTCAACTGTATGTAGAGTGTGAATGTGTGTGTTGGAGTGTCAGTGTAGTATGTGTGACTATGTGGGTAGAGTCCAGTGAGTGTGCATAGAGCCAGTGAGTGTGCATAGAGCCAGTGAGTGTGCATAGAGCCAGTGAGTGTGCATAGAGCCAGTGAGTGTGCATAGAGCCAGTGAGTGTGCATAGAGCCAGTGAGTGTGCATAGAGCCAGTGAGTGTGCATAGAGCCAGTGAGTGTGCATGGAGCCAGTGCATTGCAAAAACAACAAAGGAGGTCAATAGCAGTCTTCTGGCTTGGGGTTAGAAGCCGTTCTGGAGCCTTTTGGTCCCGGACTTGGCTCTCCGGTACCGATTGCTATGTGGGAACAGAGTATGACTTGTTGGTGATGTACTGGACTATACGCACTACCCTGTGTATTGCCTTGCGGTCGTATGCCAAGCAGTTGCCATACCAAACGGTGATGCAGCCAGTCAAGATGCTCTCAGTGGTGCAGCTGTATTCCTTTTTGAGGATCTGAAGGCCCATGCCAGATCTTTTCAGCTTCCTGAGGGGGAAGAGGCATTGTCATGCCCTCTTCACGACTGTGTTGGTGTGTTTGGACCATGATAAGTCCTTAGTGATGTGGACACAGAGGAACTTAAAGCTCTTGACACGCTCCAATACAGCCCCGTCATTGTGAATGGGGGCGTGCTCGGCCCTCCATTTCCTATAGTCCACGGTCAGCTCCTTTGTCTTGCTCACATTGAGGAAGAGGTTGTTGTACTGGCACCACACTGCCAGGTCTCTGACCTCCTCCCTATAGGCTGTCTCATCGTTGTCGGTGATAAGGCCTACCACCGTTGTGTCGTCGGCAAACTTAATGATGGTGCTGGGGTAGTGGGTGAACAGGGTGTACAGGAGGGAACTAAGCACACACCCCTGTAGGGCCCCGTGTTGAGGAACATCCTGGCGAATGTGTTGTTGCCTACCCTCACCACCTGGGGACGGACCGTCAGGAAGTCCAGGTTCCTGTTGCAGAGGGAGGTGTTCAGTCCCAGGGTCCTTAGTTTAGTGATAAGCTTGGAGGGCACTATGGTGTTGAACTCTGAGCGGTAGTCAATGCACATAATTAAGCTTTAATATTGCAGATAAATCTGCATCATATCCAATCGCCCATATATATATATATATATGTATATGTTTTGTAAATATATACAATATATAAAATATATATTTATTTCCCCCTAACCTTACCACCCCTCCCTAATTGGAGTAAACTAATGGACAACAACACTTAGGCTTCTACTTCCAGCTTATACATACTATATACATTTTACGGACACAGTATATTTTACAATAGTTATCTTTTATTTGTTTTTAGTCCCATCCTTCAGCTACTCTCAACCCCTCTCATCTGTCTCTGAAGACCATCCAGTTCTGATTTCTATTTGCCATATATTTTTCAACTTTGCTATTTCACAAAGTTTTGAACCTGAATACATTTTATGGACGCAGTATACTTTAAATTAGTTATCTTGTTATTTTTAGTCTCACCCTTCAGCTCCACTCTATCCCTCCCATCTATCTCTGAAAACCATCCCGTTTTGATTTCTATTTGCCATATATTTTTCAACTGTGCTGTGATGTTTCAAAAAAGTTCTGAACCTTTCTATTCTCATAGTTTCCACAGATAGTAAATCAAAGATAAATATTTTTGCTAAGAGTGTTATTATATGATTGATCAATTGACTATGACTTTTTAAATCACACAGCAGTGCTATTTGCAGAGTTAGATCCATGTACATTTTTCAATTCTTCAGCCATTCCTGTAACCAAAAACAAGCTACTTATGGACAATACCAAAACAAATTATCTAATGATTCTGTCTCTTTGCAGCAGAATAAGCAGAGCTGGGATGGTTGAATCCCTCATATATATATAAATATATATAAAACATCCTATTGGTTGCAAGAATTTTGTATAGTAATTTAAATTATGTATCAGTTCATAAACCATGTGCCATGGAATCGGTACTTCGAAAATATTTTCCCAAATATTTAGCAATCTATATGGCACAACTGTACATTGTTTGGTCCTTAAATGAAGCTGGTATACTTTGTTATTTATCACAATTTTATTTAACCAATTTTTGGTATTCAATGCATGGCAAACAGACAAGTTCCTTACTTTCTCCCCCTTCCACTTGCCTCTTCCATTTTTGCGGTAATGCTGCAATTATTTGGTTGTAATTTTGAGTAGAGCAGACATTTCCATATATTTTTGTTAGTGTGACTTTTCTGCATGTGTGACATAACTCCACCAGTACTATTTATGATACAATTTACAAAGAGTTTTCTGCTCTAAAAAAATTATAATTTTTGTTTTTGTTTTGTATTGATTATTATATTTGAGTTCAACCATAATATTTGTTGTAATATTTATTCTCTTTTCTGGTGGATTAAACTGAAATTGCAACCAACTTTCTATGGCTTGTTTTTAAAAAAGCAATATTTTGGAAACGCTTTCATGTTTAAATAACCGAAAGTGAGAGGTTGTAATCTGAATAAAGGGAAAAAGGTCATTCTTGAACATGGGGAGAGACATTCTTACTAATCTGCTAGAGAACCAGTTTGAATTTATTAAGTATAACTTTTGTATGACTGAATCCTTTAGTAATGCTTTAATATTTAATCATTTCTTCCCTCTGAATTCATATAAATAGGCCCATTTAATTTTGTCTAGCTTGCCGTTCCAAATGAAATAGAATATTTTTTGCTCATATAATAAAAAAAAAACAAGTCGCTAGGTATAGGCAAGGCCATAAGCAAATAAGTAAACTAGGATATGACTAAAGAGTTAATCGGGGTGATTTTTTCACAAATAGACAGGTATTTTCCTTCTATGGTTGCAAGAACTTATCTATTTTTGCTAACTTTCTATTAAAATGTAGTGAGATCATTGTTTTTTTTCGGGATATGAATACCGAGTATGTCCACATCCCTGTCAGACCATTGTATTGGTAAACTACACGGTAATGTAAAAGTTGTATTTTTTAGTGATGCAATACATAATATAGTATACTTATCATCATTTGGTTGTAATACAGAGAGGTTAGAAAAATTATCTAGATCCTCTATGAGGCTGTGGAGGGATACAAATTGTGGATTTAAAATAAAACATGAATCAGCATACAATGACACCTTTATTTTTAAGCCCTGGATGTCTAGCTCCTTGATATTATTGTCGTATCTGATTTTAATAGGTTACATTTCGATGGCCATAATAAATAGATATGCCAACAGTGGACAACCTTGTTTTACTCCTTTTGACAGTTTAATACTTTCTGAGAAGTAGCCATTATTTACTAGTTTACACCCAGGGTTACTATACTTAACTTTAACCCATTGTATAAGAGATTATGCAAAATGCAAATATTACAGGCATTTATATATAAATTCCAGTTCCTACTTTATCAAAAGTGTTTTCAAAATCAGCTGTGAATACCAGGACTGGTTTCTCAGAATTTTCATAGTGTTCTATTGTTTGCAGTACTTTTCTTATATTGTCTACAATGTATCATCCATGTAAAAAAAAATGTCTGAATAGGATGAATAATATCTAACAACACCTTTTAATTCTATGTCTAACAACACCTTTTAATTCTATGCCTATGCATTTTCCTCTAATTATTGCAGTACTGAAGTGTAAGGGGCCTCCAATTTTTTCAATGCACTGGATAATTATATTTAACATATTTAATTATATTTAAGTTCCTGTTTCAGCAATAACGAAATTAGACCTTGTTGAGTATCTGATAATCACATTTTTTTTTTTATATAAGAGTGGTTAAAACATGCTAATAACGGTCCTCTGAGTACATCAAAAAATGTTTGATATACCTCTACTGGTATGCCATCCAGCCCTGGAGTTTTCCTGGATATATAAAGGCTTTAATTGCATCAAGAAGTTCCCCCTCTGTAATTTGACCTTCACATAGAAGAAAAAAATCCTTACTATTAACTTCTGTTAGTGGAAATGGAGGAGACTGAAACAAAAACATATTCTTAAGGTACTTTGCTTCCTTTTTCAAAAGATTGCCTATTGGATCATTGGTGAGTCCGTCATATGTAACACATTTCCGTAAAACATTATTTTTTTAATTTATATGTTGAAGATTAAAAAAAATTCTAAGGTGCATTTTTCAACCATATTCCACCCAGTTCACTTTATTTTTTTTATATGTTTACTACACTTGATCTTTCTTGAATAAGTTCCTCCATTTCTTTTTTTCCCCTCTAACGTATTCTGTGCCTCTATGGTACAGTTTTTATTGCTATCTATCTGTACTGTTCGTCCCTCTATTTATTGTATTAATATGAATTATTTTGACCTAAATTGCTTTTGTTTTAAAGACGAGTATAAAATTGCATGGCCTCTAAAGGCACATTTAAAAGTGTTTTATACAATAAGGGGATCTTCGGTAGCTATGTTAAGTCATAAAACGTCAGTTATAAATTGTCCAATATCCTTGCCCACGTGGAAATTCTGTAAGAGTAATGTATAGGCCAACTATTTAACGGTCTAACCACATTCTGTCTCCTATCAACACTTTTTAAAAACTTTTGGTGCCAGCGAGAATGACATAAGAAAGTAGTCAAGCTTGATTTAGCCTCCGCCATGTATATCTCACTAGGTCAAGATATTTAAGCCTCCATATATCCACTAGTTCCAATATATCCATGATATTCATACTTTCCTGTCGTGACTTGACTTTAACATTAATCTGAAGACTGCTATTTATCTAATTACCTTAAATATGTTTAATTGTTACCCGATTAAAATAATCATGTAACAATTAACTCATTAGGATCTGGGGCACCACGAGAGCAACAATATGGCTGATTGTTACAAAAGACATGGAGAGGCCGAGAGAGAGAGAGGGACAGAGACACTTAACGTTGGTACATTTAGAAACTACTCTCATTTATAGTACTCCTATATTTTGCACACAAACTGCCGCATGCTTGGAGTAAGACATCATTAATGTACTTAAATGCCTTGGTTCACGGTGTGTCTCTCTTGGAACCGGGCCGCCTTAGAAAGGGGCTTGGGCCTTTTTTGGCCTATTTAAAAAATCATGCATATCTTAATTTATTTCCACAATTAAATAATAATATCTTAATTTATTTCCACAATTAAATAATAATATGTATAATAGTGTAAGCAGTTCATACGAAGGATTGTGATCTATGACCAGGATTGGCATTACAAAAATTACATTTTTGGCAAGCAATTATTATTTTGGCTAACAATTATTGTGATTCATCTTGTATTGTCCCTAAAATCGTTACCCCATAGCAACAGATGTGGGATACACACACACACATGCACACTCCCCACCCTTTCCCCACAAACAATCACGAACTCAGATGTTCCATCCCCGAGCCCAACTCAAGTGACGACTTGATGTGCAAATATGTGTACTGTTGTAACTGTTTGAGAGGGCATGAAAAATTGAGCAAGCCAGGGGAGATTTGATTAACCTGTCCGCTAGCGGAACTCCTCCCACATTCCACTGAAAAGGCAGAGCGCGAAATTCAAAAAATATTTTTTAGAAATATTTAACTTTCACACATTAACAAGTCCAATACAGCAAATGAAAGATACACATCTTGTGAATCCAGTCAACATGTCCGATTTTTTAAATGTTTTACAGCGAAAACAGTACGTATATTTATGTTAGCTCACCACCAAATACAAAGAAGGACAGACATTTTTCACAGCACAGGTAGCATGCACAAAGCCAACCTAACTAACCAAGAACCAACCAAACTAACCAAGAAACAACTTCATCAGATGACAGTCTTATAACATGTTACGCAATAAATCTATGTTTTGTTCGAAAAATGTGCATATTTGAGGTATAAATCAGTTTTACATTGCAGCTACCATCACAGCTACCGTCAAAAATAGCACCGAAGCAGCCAGAGTAATTATAGAGACCAACGTGGAATAACTAAATACTCATCATAAAACATTTCTGAAAAATGCATCGTGTACAGCAAATGAAAGACAAGCATCTTGTGAATCCAGCCAATATTTCAGATTTTTTAAGTGTTTTACAGCGAAAACACAATATAGCATTATATTAGCTTACTACAATAGCCTACCACACTCCCGCATTCATTCATCAAGGCACGTTAGCGATAGCAATAGGCACGTTAGCGTTAGCGAATAAACCAGCAAAAGATATTAATTTTCACTAACCTTCATAAACCTTCCTCAGATGACAGTCCTATAACATCAGGTTATACATACACTTATGTTTTGTTCGAAAATGTGCATATTTAGAGCTGAAATCAGTGGTTATCCATTATGCTAACGTAGCTTCTATTTCCCAGAATGTGCAGATATTTCTATTAGACTCTCACCTATTCTGACCAAATAGCAATATATAAGCATTACAAAAAAATACATGTTGTATAGGAAATGATAGATCCACTAGTTCTTAATGCAATCGCAGTGTTAGAATTCTAAAAATATCTTCATTACGACATAAGGCTTATGGTATAGCGAGGAGAGTGGCCAAAACCTGGGCGCAAAACTACTAGTACACAGTTCGACACATATATGAAATAGCATCACAAAATGGGTCCTACTTTTGGTGATCTTCCATCAGAATGTTGGACAAGGGGTCCTTTGTCCAGAACAGTCGTTGTTTGGATTTAGAACATCGTTTTTCCCTCTTGAATTAGCAAGCACACTGGCCAAGTGGCGCGAAGCTCCCCATCGTCAACAAACACAGACAACGCAACACGCCTAACGTCCCGAAAAAATTTCAATAATCTATTAAAACTATATTGAAAAAACATACTTTACGATGATATTGTGACATGTATCAAATAAAATCAAAGCCGGAGATAGTAGTCGCCTATAACGGCAGCTAAACAGAAGGCAAATCCAGGTCCCTATTCGCGCTCTCCAGAAAACCGGAAATGGGGGACACGTCATACAAAGAGCTTGTATTCCACTTCAGACCAAGATAAACACTTCGTTTCTTCTCTCACAGCCTCTTGACATCCAGGGGAAGGTGTATGACGTGCATGTATACTCATACGTATCATGCCCATTTATAGGCAGGCCCTTGAACAGAGCATCATTTTCAGACTTTCCACTTCCTGGTCAGAAAGTGTGCTGCCAAATGAGTTCTGTTTTACTCACAGACAAAATTCAAACGGTTTTAGAAACTAGAGAGTGTTTTCTATCCAATAGTAATAATAATATGCATATTGTACGAGCAAGAATAGAGTACGAGGCCGTTTAAATTGGGCACGATTTTCCCCCAAAGTGTAAATAGCGCCCTCTATCATCATCAGGTTAACCAATGTCAAGTACAAGCTGATGGTGCTCAGATATACACACACAGATACTGGTCCCCCATTGTGACCATTTTACCAAGCATCTCTGAGCAGTCAGACCTTTTGAATATTTTGTGCCACCAGGGTCACAATAATTTGCCCCTTCTCTGATTGCCCGAGTGTGACCCCCTCCCCATCGGTTACTGCAGCTAGTTTTGCCAGCACTGCCACTACCTGGGTGAGGGCAACCCACCAAAATTCCCAACTGTTAGGTACATGGTCACCAAGGTTCTCATTAGCAGCTTTGAGAGATTACTTGTATATTATGATCACCCATCCGGGAGCTTTGGCTCTGTTGGACGAACCCTGCCAGGCAGGCTCAGACTCTTGAGGTGGCAGTGCTACTTTAGTGGGTCTCTGACCGTGTTCATCTTTCTGTCTTGGTTGCATATAGGTGTTTGTTTAGTCCAGGTGGGAAATGGCCGTGTGGAGTGCAGTAGAGACTGCGTCATCTGTGGATTTTCATCTGTGGATTTTACCCCCAATCTTGATAAGAAATCACCATACCAGACACTTTTAGATAACACAAATAATAAAATAATAACAGTCGGTAGGCTACACCAACATTAGTGTCCATTCATATAAAATGCCACAGTAGATTTGCCGTGGTAAACAAGGAAGTACATTATTGGCTTGGCAGGAGATAACAGTCCTGCCCGACTCGTTTAGAGGTAAGACCTTTTAACAACATCTGATGAAAAATGTATCAACCAGCACTGTTCTGTTCAATCGTGGCTGCTAGCCAGCCAAGTTATTTGTGCATTCTGTTGATGAGTCTGTTTTGCTAGCTAGCTGCATGCAGTGTCTGTTTACTTAGCTAACGTTAGCAAACTTTTTCTTGACAATTCCCCTTCCCTTATTGTGTTGCACCATTGGGGTTGATGTTACTAGTTAAGTTGTTCTACTCTTACTGTAAACAATTTGAACAAGCCTAAAAATATGCAAAACTATTAACCAAACGATTGCACATTAATAAAGGTAGTTGTGGCTTCAGCAACTTGAACAAGCACTGAAATTTCAGCAGTGAGGTTCGTTTCTCCCCCCTTGTCTCTGCTTGTTCCATGTTAAAGGACAACCCAACCTGACACCCTACAGATGTAAATAACTTGTGAACCTCCCAGCCGCCAGGATAATCATCATATGCCACAATATTATTCAGGAGTGTGCAACATCACAGTCTTAGCTAGAAATAGATTCACCCATGTTATTGTTTACCATGCGGATTTGTCTGGACATTGTAGTTTAATAAGCTCATTGTAAGATACGGATGTGATTTCTGTCCCAGGGGGATGCTCCCTGTGCAGGTATTCAATTTAGACCACGTTAGTTGAATTAGTTGAATTAGGTGTTAATGTACCTGTAAAATCCTGTCATGTGTATGGAAAAAAACATGTGGCTGTCATGACTAAATTTGCCCTCCTGTACTGAACAGGCGTATGAATGTTGGAGGTTCATCTCCTTGAGGTGTCCCTCACTTGGGAATTACTTATTTTGGACAATGGACTGTGTTTTAAGGACTCATGCACAGATGCAGGAAAACCAATACAAACATTTATTCAAACATTACAAGTCTCCACATGTTTCTAGTTTTGAGGCTTGGCCAGCTGGTGACGGCAGTTCATCTGTCTAGTCCCCTGCAACGAGACAGAAAGGCATCGTGATATCACAATTCTGTATGCAATTAATTTAAAATATATTCTTGTTTGATATGCATTTATATAATTATATTGGACATGTTATCTTTCATCACATGCCAGTATTTGTTTTGTATCTAATACATTTAGTTTACACTAGGATGAAGTAGACTTTTCCTTCTAATCTAGTTAGAATGCATCGTATCACCTTTTAATATCAGTTATCTACGAATATTAAACAATGTTGTCTTGAACATCGATGTAATTTAATAACATGACCCGTGTGTGATAATTGTATGAATGAATCACAATGCAAGCCTACCCATTAAGGGGGGGGAAGCAGCTCTGTTGTAATATTAGCTTCCTAGTGAAGCACCACTATTCTGGCTATTCATCTTCTTAAACAGTTTGTAAAATAGCTTATTTAGCTTTCTCAAAAAATTGCCTGGATGATTTAATGGGCGCAAATGTACATGTTTTGTCCACAACAGCAGACCGAGCAATATGTGAGAGGAGGACCCTATACTGTACAATAATTATTCTGGTTGGTGTCAACTTCGTTCATAAACAGGTACTGAGGGGAGATCGATTATGTTGCTTGGTTACTTGTTTTTCGTGTCGGATATTTCTATTTTGGCATAGTTGTTCACTGAATTGTGAATTGCTGGTACTAGTTGCTCACTTTGCTACAGTGGCTACAATGTGGCTGCAGACATCTTTGCGCTCTGTGGAATGTGAATGGTGCCTTTGAATGACTTCCCACATGGCAGTAAACTAGTGAAAAGTGTTACCTACTAAGGTAGGTGACATTGGAGGCAGGTAGGCAGCGTCCTTTGGATTGGTTAAATAATAACAGTATGTTATACACCAACATCATTCGTACAAAGTGTCAGAACAATGTCCCAGCACTGGGCACAAACTCATGATGCTCATAGGCGAAGCATGCTGCTCATACCACTGCGTTACTGCAGTTCACAATGCTCTAGCAAGCTGTGAGAGTACGTGATGATGCTTGATGTTATGAGGTCAGCTGGTTTGCAGAGCCTACCCCTAACCATAGCCCCCTAGGTATGGTGCTGCATTGTACAGCCCAACTGCCCCCTGGCAGAAATTATACATTCTAAATCCTGCTGCAGAATTATATTCCTCCTGCGACGAAATGGGTCACATTAAGATTGGACAAGTATACTGTATGTTTGATGGGTGTTTAGGATGTACAGTGCATTTGGGAAAGTATTGCAAAATGTTGAAAAAAGGTTGAAGCGGTCTGAATACTTTCCGAATGGACTGTGTGTTGTGTGTCACCACGGTGATGTTGTGTGTCACCACGGTGATGTCAGTCTGTGAGGAACAGACGAGGAGGTCGATGCATGGTTTCGGGGCTTCTCCTGATGTTATCTCACGTGTGTCTCTCCAAACATATCTGCTCCTGGGGGGACAACTTGTGCTATATGTAATGTACACCAAGTATAAGAAACATTAGGAACATCTGCTCTTTCCATCACATTGACCTGACCAGGCGAATCCAGGTGAAAGCTATGATCCCTTGTTGATGTCACCTGTTAAATCCACTTCAATCAGTTTATGGGAGGAGACAGGTTAAAGAAGGATTTTTAATCCTTGAGACAATTGAGACATATAATGTGTGCCATTCAGAAGGTGAATGGGCAAGACAAAACATTGAAGTGCCTTTGAACAGGGTATGGTAGTAGGTGCCAGAAGCACCAGTTTAAGTGTGTCAAGATCTGCATTGCTGCTGGATTTTTCACGCTCAACAGTTTCCCGTGTGTATCAAGATTGTCCTAATGTTTTGTACACTCAGTGTATGTTGCCATAGGGTACCGTGCCTTGTGGGATGAGGAATGTCTTTGGTTGTTCATGAAGGCTATAACCGTGCTGAGGTGTGGAAGGAATGTCCCCTTGAAGGACCAGAAACATCAATAATTCATTATTCTTTCCCTACTCTGAACAATTCATTTCTTCAGTCTTTACCTCGATGGCTGAGGCTCTTCGTCCCTTCAAGTCTATTTCTAGACTAAAATAAATCAGTCTGTCTGCAGACATGTCCATTCCACTGTCTGCCCATCTTAACCAGTTGCTTCTGAGGACTGGTTCTGGTTTGAATTTATGTGAGTGGAAGAGGAAGCTGGTTCAGCTTTGTGTTGAGCGACTGTTGTCTTTGAAGTCAAGATACGACAGCTTCTTAAGCAGCTCTCAGCTGAACAAATGTGCTCATGGAGTGTGTGTGGGAGATGCTCTGTGTGTGTGTGTGTGTGTGTGTGTGTGTGTGTGTGTGTGTGTGTGTGTGTGTGTGTGTGTGTGTGTGTGTGTGTGTGTGTGGTGTGTGTGCGTGTCTCTGCATATCTCTGCTTGTGTGGCTCTATCTGTGGCAACCCTGTGACTTAAATGTGCCTTGGCGAGGAAGCAGGGGGATTCAGAGAAGCTGATTGCAGTGAAGAGGAATGGACGGGGAGGAGGTGGGAGGAGATAGGAAACATGCGGTGGGCACAACGACCCCACACACACACACACTCTCACTCTGCCTCTTTCTGCCTCTCTCGCTCTCTCTCTCTCTTTCTCCCTCTCTCCCTCTCTCCCTCTCGCTCTCTCGCTCTCTCGCTCTCTCGCTCTCTCTCTCTCTCTCTCTCTCGCTCTCTCTCTCTCCCTCTCTCACTCTTTCTCTCTCTCCCTCTCTCTCTCCCTCTCTCTCTCTCTCTCTCTCTCCCTCTCTCTCTCTCTCTCCCTCTCCACCATTGCAGTACACCTAGTGGAAGTAGGTGTTAACAAGCTGTAGAAAATATAGGTATAGGTGAAAACTGTGGGTGCTAACAAAGGGAATCATTTTTTAAATATAAAGCAAACCAGTAAAATGTTTATCTTGCTTACACATACAGACATAGTGAAGGGATATGAATTATATGTCTTTGTCATCATAATATGTGGTCATAATTAGGGCCAGACTGAAACAGTAGGGAAGTTGTCTCATCAAAAGTCTCCATATTCGAAACAATAACACTGCATTGATTTCTGTTGTGTAGTGTTTAGTTTCATTGCAATCAATTCAACAAAAGTTGATATTCAATCTATATGCTTCACTACATTTTGTGTGTCTGGCTGTCTGTGTGTGCGTGGGCACGTGTGTGTGTGTGTGTGTGTGTGTGTGTGTGTGTGTGTGTGTGTGTGTGTGTGTGTGTGTGTGTGTGTGTGTGTGTGTGTGTGTGTGTGTAATTATTTAGGCTATAAAAACAATTGATAGGATTTTCCTTTGGCGTTCAGCCAGAAACATCATCTGGGAAGACAGTTTATTTCTTTGGTCTGTAAGTGTTTTACAATAGTAATAATTAGCTTGTGATTTATTCTCGCTGATGAATGAACATCAACAATATAATCGTAACTCTGTTTCAACCCTTATCTTCTTACATTCTAGCTTGTATTTGTCCCTCAATGCAAACACAACACAACTGGCTACTCTACAGTGAGTTAAGATCACAACACAACTGGTTACTCTACAGTGAGTTCAGATCACAGCACAACTGGCTACTCTACAGTGAGTTAAGATCACAGCACAACTGGCTACTCTACAGTGAGTTCAGATCACAGCACAACTGGCTACTCTACAGTGAGTTCAGATCACAGCACAACTGGCTACTCTACAGTGAGTTCAGATCACAACACAACTGGCTACTCTACAGTGAGTTCAGATCACAGCACAACTGGCTACTCTACAGTGAGTTCAGATCACAACACAACTGGCTACTCTACAGTGAGTTCAGATCACAACACAACTGGCCACTCTACAGTGAGTTAAGATCACAACACAACTGGTTACTCTACAGTGAGTTCAGATCACAGCACAACTGGCTACTCTACAGTGAGTTCAGATCACAACACAACTGGCTACTCTACAGTGAGTTCAGATCACAGCACAACTGGCTACTCTACAGTGAGTTCAGATCACAACACAACTGGCTACTCTACAGTGAGTTCAGATCACAACACAACTGGCTACTCTACAGTGAGTTCAGATCACAACACCACTGGCTACTCTACAGTGAGTTCAGATCACAACACAACTGGCTACTCTACAGTGAGTTCAGATCACAACACCACTGGCTACTCTACAGTGAGTTCAGATCACAACACAACTGGCTACTCTACAGTGAGTTCAGATCACAACACAACTGGCTACTCTACAGTGAGTTCAGATCACAACACAACTGGCTACTCTACAGTGAGTTCAGATCACAGCACAGCGCATGCGCCCTTCAGAAGGATTCTTTTCTCCATATGTTGGTCTGTTGTTCACGTTACAGGCACTGTGCATGTCACTGTTCATTTGATGAAGACAGCTTGGCTGTCGAAACGTTGGACATAAATATTTTTGCACCTGAGCTACTAGAGTGTGCGGCTCTCCTTTATTTTTTAACTGTTTATATGACTGACATATATTTGTCAAAATGGAGTGTGTCAGATAGATAGATCTGTGTGTGTGTGTGTGTGTGTGTGTGTGTGTGTGTGTGTGTGTGTGTGTGTGTGTGTGTGTGTGTGTGTGTGTGTGTTTAACCACACTGTAAATTACACTAGTGCTACTGAGCAGGGTGTATTCTAGAGCAAGGAGCTATATCTCAACACTGACTGACACAATCTCTTTCACACACACACACACACACACACACACACACACACACACACACACACACACACACACACACACACACACACACACACACACACACACACACACACACACACACACACACATCTGTGTCTGCTTAAACTTTCACCACGGAGAAGAACACAGCAGATCCATTTAAGGAATCTATTCTGCTATATATTTCTGTTTGTTTCAGCTTACTCTGTAGCCTCTCTGTGGAGACATGAAACCCAGTAGTCCAGTACTCTGATATGATGGAGACATGAAGCCCAGTAGTCCAGTACTCTGATATGATGGAGAGATGAAACCCAGTAGTCCAGTACTCTGATATGATGGAGACATGAAGCCCAGTAGTCCAGTACTCTGATATGATGGAGACATGAAACCCAGTAGTCCAGTACTCTGATATGATGGAGACATGAAACCCAGTAGTCCAGTACTCTGATATGATGGAGACATGAAACCCAGTAGTCCAGTACTCTGATATGATGGAGACATGAAACCCAGTAGTCCAGTACTCTGATATGATGGAGACATGAAACCCAGTACTCCAGTACTCTGATATGATGGAGACATGAAACTCAGTACTCCAGTACTCTGATATGATGGAGACATGAAACCCAGTAGTCCAGTACTCTGATATGATGGAGACATGAAACCCAGTAGTCCAGTACTCTGATATGATGGAGACATGAAACCCAGTACTCCAGTACTCTGATATGATGGAGAGATGAAACCCAGTAGTCCAGTACTCTGATATGATGGAGAGATGAAACCCAGTAGTCCAGTACTCTGATATGATGGAGACATGAAACCCAGTAGTCCAGTACTCTGATATGATGGAGACATGAAACCCAGTAGTCCAGTACTCTGATATGATGAATACATGAAACCCAGTAGTCCAGTACTCTGATATGATGGAGACATGAAACCCAGTAGTCCAGTACTCTGATATGATGAAGACATGAAACCCAGTAGTCCAGTACTCTGATATGATGGAGACATGAAACCCCAGTAGTCCAGTACTCTGATATGATGGAGACATGAAACCCAGTAGTCCAGTACTCTGATATGATGGAGAGATGAAACCCAGTAGTCCAGTACTCTGATATGATGGAGACATGAAACCCCAGTAGTCCAGTACTCTGATATGATGGAGACATGAAACCCAGTAGTCCAGTACTCTGATATGATGGATACATGAAACCCAGTACTCCAGTACTCTGATATGATGGAGACATGAAACCCCAGTAGTCCAGTACTCTGATATGATGGAGACATGAAACCCAGTAGTCCAGTACTCTGATATGATGGAGACATGAAACCCAGTACTCCAGTACTCTGATATGATGGAGACATGAAACCCAGTAGTCCAGTACTCTGATATGATGGAGACATGAAACCCAGTAGTCCAGTACTCTGATATGATGGAGACATGAAACCCAGTAGTCCAGTACTCTGATATGATGGAGAGATGAAACCCAGTAGTCCAGTACTCTGATATGATGGAGACATGAAACCCAGTAGTCCAGTACTCTGATATGATGGAGACATGAAACCCCAGTAGTCCAGTACTCTGATATGATGGAGAGATGAAACCCAGTAGTCCAGTACTCTGATATGATGGAGAGATGAAACCCAGTACTCCAGTACTCTGATATGATGGAGAGATGAAACCCAGTAGTCCAGTACTCTGATATGATGGAGAGATGAAACCCAGTAGTCCAGTACTCTGATATGATGGAGAGATGAAACCCAGTAGTCCAGTACTCTGATATGATGGAGACATGAAACCCAGTAGTCCAGTACTCTGATATGATGGAGACATGAAACCCAGTACTCCAGTACTCTGATATGATGGATACATGAAACCCAGTAGTCCAGTACTATGATATGATGGAGAGATGAAACCCAGTAGTCCAGTACTCTGATATGATGGAGACATGAAGCCCAGTAGTCCAGTATTCTCATATGATGGAGACATGAAACCCAGTACTCCAGTACTCTGATATGATGGAGACATGAAACCCAGTAGTCCAGTACTCTGATATGATGGAGAGATGAAACCCAGTAGTCCAGTACTCTGATATGATGGAGACATGAAACCCAGTAGTCCAGTACTCTGATATGATGGAGACATGAAACCCCAGTAGTCCAGTACTCTGATATGATGGAGAGATGAAACCCAGTAGTCCAGTACTCTGATATGATGGAGAGATGAAACCCAGTTGTCCAGTACTCTGATATGATGGAGACATGAAACCCAGTAGTCCAGTACTCTGATATGATGGAGACATGAAACCCAGTAGTCCAGTACTCTGATATGATGGAGACATGAAACCCAGTACTCCAGTACTCTGATATGATGGAGACATGAAACCCCAGTAGTCCAGTACTCTGATATGATGGAGACATGAAACCCAGTAGTCCAGTACTCTGATATGATGGAGACATGAAACCCAGTAGTCCAGTACTCTGATATGATGGAGAGATGAAACCCAGTAGTCCAGTACTCTGATATGATGGAGACATGAAACCCAGTACTCCAGTACTCTGATATGATGGAGACATGAAACCCAGTAGTCCAGTACTCTGATATGATGGAGAGATGAAACCCAGTAGTCCAGTACTCTGATATGATGGAGACATGAAACCCCAGTAGTCCAGTACTCTGATATGATGGAGACATGAAACCCAGTACTCCAGTACTCTGATATGATGGAAACATGAAACCCAGTTGTCCAGTACTCTGATATGATGGAGAGATGAAACCCAGTAGTCCAGTACTCTGATATGATGGAGATATGAAACCCAGTAGTCCAGTACTCTGATATGATGGAGACATGAAACCCCAGTAGTCCAGTACTCTGATATGATGGAGACATGAAGCCCAGTAGTCCAGTACTCTGATATGATGGAGAGATGAAACCCAGTAGTCCAGTACTCTGATATGATGGAGACATGAAGCCCAGTAGTCCAGTACTCTGATATGATGGAGACATGAAACCCAGTAGTCCAGTACTCTGATATGATGGAGACATGAAACCCAGTAGTCCAGTACTCTGATATGATGGAGACATGAAACCCAGTAGTCCAGTACTCTGATATGATGGAGACATGAAACCCAGTAGTCCAGTACTCTGATATGATGGAGACATGAAACCCAGTACTCCAGTACTCTGATATGATGGAGACATGAAACTCAGTACTCCAGTACTCTGATATGATGGAGACATGAAACCCAGTAGTCCAGTACTCTGATATGATGGAGACATGAAACCCAGTAGTCCAGTACTCTGATATGATGGAGACATGAAACCCAGTACTCCAGTACTCTGATATGATGGAGAGATGAAACCCAGTACTCCAGTACTCTGATATGATGGAGAGATGAAACCCAGTAGTCCAGTACTCTGATATGATGGAGAGATGAAACCCAGTAGTCCAGTACTCTGATATGATGGAGAGATGAAACCCAGTAGTCCAGTACTCTGATATGATGGAGACATGAAACCCAGTACTCCAGTACTCTGATATGATGGAAACATGAAACCCAGTTGTCCAGTACTCTGATATGATGGAGAGATGAAACCCAGTAGTCCAGTACTCTGATATGATGGAGATATGAAACTCAGTACTCCAGTACTCTGATATGATGGAGACATGAAACCCAGTAGTCCAGTACTCTGATATGATGGAGACATGAAACCCAGTAGTCCAGTACTCTGATATGATGGAGACATGAAACCCAGTACTCCAGTACTCTGATATGATGGAGAGATGAAACCCAGTACTCCAGTACTCTGATATGATGGAGAGATGAAACCCAGTAGTCCAGTACTCTGATATGATGGAGAGATGAAACCCAGTAGTCCAGTACTCTGATATGATGGAGAGATGAAACCCAGTAGTCCAGTACTCTGATATGATGGAGACATGAAACCCAGTACTCCAGTACTCTGATATGATGGAAACATGAAACCCAGTTGTCCAGTACTCTGATATGATGGAGAGATGAAACCCAGTAGTCCAGTACTCTGATATGATGGAGATATGAAACCCAGTAGTCCAGTACTCTGATATGATGGAGACATGAAACCCCAGTAGTCCAGTACTCTGATATGATGGAGACATGAAGCCCAGTAGTCCAGTACTCTGATATGATGGAGAGATGAAACCCAGTAGTCCAGTACTCTGATATGATGGAGACATGAAGCCCAGTAGTCCAGTACTCTGATATGATGGAGACATGAAACCCAGTAGTCCAGTACTCTGATATGATGGAGACATGAAACCCAGTAGTCCAGTACTCTGATATGATGGAGACATGAAACCCAGTAGTCCAGTACTCTGATATGATGGAGACATGAAACCCAGTAGTCCAGTACTCTGATATGATGGAGACATGAAACCCAGTACTCCAGTACTCTGATATGATGGAGACATGAAACTCAGTACTCCAGTACTCTGATATGATGGAGACATGAAACCCAGTAGTCCAGTACTCTGATATGATGGAGACATGAAACCCAGTAGTCCAGTACTCTGATATGATGGAGACATGAAACCCAGTACTCCAGTACTCTGATATGATGGAGAGATGAAACCCAGTACTCCAGTACTCTGATATGATGGAGAGATGAAACCCAGTAGTCCAGTACTCTGATATGATGGAGAGATGAAACCCAGTAGTCCAGTACTCTGATATGATGGAGAGATGAAACCCAGTAGTCCAGTACTCTGATATGATGGAGACATGAAACCCAGTAGTCCAGTACTCTGATATGATGGAGACATGAAACCCAGTACTCCAGTACTCTGATATGATGGATACATGAAACCCAGTAGTCCAGTACTATGATATGATGGAGAGATGAAACCCAGTAGTCCAGTACTCTGATATGATGGAGACATGAAGCCCAGTAGTCCAGTATTCTCATATGATGGAGACATGAAACCCAGTACTCCAGTACTCTGATATGATGGAGACATGAAACCCAGTAGTCCAGTACTCTGATATGATGGAGAGATGAAACCCAGTAGTCCAGTACTCTGATATGATGGAGACATGAAACCCAGTAGTCCAGTACTCTGATATGATGGAGACATGAAACCCCAGTAGTCCAGTACTCTGATATGATGGAGAGATGAAACCCAGTAGTCCAGTACTCTGATATGATGGAGAGATGAAACCCAGTTGTCCAGTACTCTGATATGATGGAGACATGAAACCCAGTAGTCCAGTACTCTGATATGATGGAGACATGAAACCCAGTAGTCCAGTACTCTGATATGATGGAGACATGAAACCCAGTACTCCAGTACTCTGATATGATGGAGACATGAAACCCCAGTAGTCCAGTACTCTGATATGATGGAGACATGAAACCCAGTAGTCCAGTACTCTGATATGATGGAGAGATGAAACCCAGTAGTCCAGTACTCTGATATGATGGAGAGATGAAACCCAGTAGTGCAGTACTATGATATGATGGAGACATGAAACCCAGTAGTCCAGTACTCTGATATGATGGAGACATGAAACCCAGTAGTCCAGTACTCTGATATGATGGAGAGATGAAACCCAGTAGTCCAGTACTCTGATATGATGGAGACATGAAACCCAGTACTCCAGTACTCTGATATGATGGAGACATGAAACCCAGTAGTCCAGTACTCTGATATGATGGAGAGATGAAACCCAGTAGTCCAGTACTCTGATATGATGGAGACATGAAACCCAGTAGTCCAGTACTCTGATATGATGGAGACATGAAGCCCAGTAGTCCAGTACTCTGATATGATGGAGACATGAAACCCAGTAGTCCAGTACTCTGATATGATGGAGACATGAAACCCAGTAGTCCAGTACTCTGATATGATGGAGACATGAAACCCAGTAGTCCAGTACTCTGATATGATGGAGACATGAAACCCAGTAGTCCAGTACTCTGATATGATGGAGACATGAAACCCAGTACTCCAGTACTCTGATATGATGGAGACATGAAACTCAGTACTCCAGTACTCTGATATGATGGAGACATGAAACCCAGTAGTCCAGTACTCTGATATGATGGAGACATGAAACCCAGTAGTCCAGTACTCTGATATGATGGAGACATGAAACCCAGTACTCCAGTACTCTGATATGATGGAGAGATGAAACCCAGTACTCCAGTACTCTGATATGATGGAGAGATGAAACCCAGTAGTCCAGTACTCTGATATGATGGAGAGATGAAACCCAGTAGTCCAGTACTCTGATATGATGGAGAGATGAAACCCATTAGTCCAGTACTCTGATATGATGGAGACATGAAACCCAGTACTCCAGTACTCTGATATGATGGAAACATGAAACCCAGTTGTCCAGTACTCTGATATGATGGAGAGATGAAACCCAGTAGTCCAGTACTCTGATATGATGGAGATATGAAACTCAGTACTCCAGTACTCTGATATGATGGAGACATGAAACCCAGTAGTCCAGTACTCTGATATGATGGAGACATGAAACCCAGTAGTCCAGTACTCTGATATGATGGAGACATGAAACCCAGTACTCCAGTACTCTGATATGATGGAGAGATGAAACCCAGTACTCCAGTACTCTGATATGATGGAGAGATGAAACCCAGTAGTCCAGTACTCTGATATGATGGAGAGATGAAACCCAGTAGTCCAGTACTCTGATATGATGGAGAGATGAAACCCAGTAGTCCAGTACTCTGATATGATGGAGACATGAAACCCAGTACTCCAGTACTCTGATATGATGGAAACATGAAACCCAGTTGTCCAGTACTCTGATATGATGGAGAGATGAAACCCAGTAGTCCAGTACTCTGATATGATGGAGATATGAAACCCAGTAGTCCAGTACTCTGATATGATGGAGACATGAAACCCCAGTAGTCCAGTACTCTGATATGATGGAGACATGAAGCCCAGTAGTCCAGTACTCTGATATGATGGAGAGATGAAACCCAGTAGTCCAGTACTCTGATATGATGGAGACATGAAGCCCAGTAGTCCAGTACTCTGATATGATGGAGACATGAAACCCAGTAGTCCAGTACTCTGATATGATGGAGACATGAAACCCAGTAGTCCAGTACTCTGATATGATGGAGACATGAAACCCAGTAGTCCAGTACTCTGATATGATGGAGACATGAAACCCAGTAGTCCAGTACTCTGATATGATGGAGACATGAAACCCAGTACTCCAGTACTCTGATATGATGGAGACATGAAACTCAGTACTCCAGTACTCTGATATGATGGAGACATGAAACCCAGTAGTCCAGTACTCTGATATGATGGAGACATGAAACCCAGTAGTCCAGTACTCTGATATGATGGAGACATGAAACCCAGTACTCCAGTACTCTGATATGATGGAGAGATGAAACCCAGTACTCCAGTACTCTGATATGATGGAGAGATGAAACCCAGTAGTCCAGTACTCTGATATGATGGAGAGATGAAACCCAGTAGTCCAGTACTCTGATATGATGGAGAGATGAAACCCAGTAGTCCAGTACTCTGATATGATGGAGACATGAAACCCAGTAGTCCAGTACTCTGATATGATGGAGACATGAAACCCAGTACTCCAGTACTCTGATATGATGGATACATGAAACCCAGTAGTCCAGTACTATGATATGATGGAGAGATGAAACCCAGTAGTCCAGTACTCTGATATGATGGAGACATGAAGCCCAGTAGTCCAGTATTCTCATATGATGGAGACATGAAACCCAGTACTCCAGTACTCTGATATGATGGAGACATGAAACCCAGTAGTCCAGTACTCTGATATGATGGAGAGATGAAACCCAGTAGTCCAGTACTCTGATATGATGGAGACATGAAACCCAGTAGTCCAGTACTCTGATATGATGGAGACATGAAACCCCAGTAGTCCAGTACTCTGATATGATGGAGAGATGAAACCCAGTAGTCCAGTACTCTGATATGATGGAGAGATGAAACCCAGTTGTCCAGTACTCTGATATGATGGAGACATGAAACCCAGTAGTCCAGTACTCTGATATGATGGAGACATGAAACCCAGTAGTCCAGTACTCTGATATGATGGAGACATGAAACCCAGTACTCCAGTACTCTGATATGATGGAGACATGAAACCCCAGTAGTCCAGTACTCTGATATGATGGAGACATGAAACCCAGTAGTCCAGTACTCTGATATGATGGAGAGATGAAACCCAGTAGTCCAGTACTCTGATATGATGGAGAGATGAAACCCAGTTGTCCAGTACTCTGATATGATGGAGACATGAAACCCAGTAGTCCAGTACTCTGATATGATGGAGACATGAAACCCAGTAGTCCAGTACTCTGATATGATGGAGACATGAAACCCAGTACTCCAGTACTCTGATATGATGGAGACATGAAACCCAGTAGTCCAGTACTCTGATATGATGGATACATGAAACCCAGTACTCCAGTACTCTGATATGATGGAGACATGAAACCCCAGTAGTCCAGTACTCTGATATGATGGAGACATGAAACCCAGTAGTCCAGTACTCTGATATGATGGAGACATGAAACCCAGTACTCCAGTACTCTGATATGATGGAGACATGAAACCCAGTAGTCCAGTACTCTGATATGATGGAGACATGAAACCCAGTAGTCCAGTACTCTGATATGATGGAGAGATGAAACCCAGTACTCCAGTACTCTGATATGATGGAGAGATGAAACCCCAGTAGTCCAGTACTCTGATATGATGGAGACATGAAACCCAGTTGTCCAGTACTCTGATATGATGGAGACATGAAACCCAGTAGTCCAGTACTCTGATATGATGGAGACATGAAACCCAGTAGTCCAGTACTCTGATATGATGGAGACATGAAACCCCAGTAGTCCAGTACTCTGATATGATGGAGACATGAAACCAGGTAGTCCAGTACTCTGATATGATGGAGACATGAAACCCAGTAGTCCAGTACTCTGATATGATGGAGACATGAAACCCAGTAGTCCAGTACTCTGATATGATGGAGACATGAAACCCAGTACTCCAGTACTCTGATATGATGGAGACATGAAACTCAGTACTCCAGTACTCTGATATGATGGAGACATGAAACCCAGTAGTCCAGTACTCTGATATGATGGAGACATGAAACCCAGTAGTCCAGTACTCTGATATGATGGAGACATGAAACCCAGTACTCCAGTACTCTGATATGATGGAGCGATGAAACCCAGTAGTCCAGTACTCTGATATGATGGAGAGATGAAACCCAGTAGTCCAGTACTCTGATATGATGGAGACATGAAACCCAGTAGTCCAGTACTCTGATATGATGGAGACATGAAACCCAGTAGTCCAGTACTCTGATATGATGAATACATGAAACCCAGTAGTCCAGTACTCTGATATGATGGAGACATGAAACCCAGTAGTCCAGTACTCTGATATGATGAAGACATGAAACCCAGTAGTCCAGTACTCTGATATGATGGAGACATGAAACCCCAGTAGTCCAGTACTCTGATATGATGGAGACATGAAACCCAGTAGTCCAGTACTCTGATATGATGGAGAGATGAAACCCAGTAGTCCAGTACTCTGATATGATGGAGAGATGAAACCCAGTAGTGCAGTACTATGATATGATGGAGACATGAAACCCAGTAGTCCAGTACTCTGATATGATGGAGACATGAAACCCAGTAGTCCAGTACTCTGATATGATGGAGAGATGAAACCCAGTAGTCCAGTACTCTGATATGATGGAGACATGAAACCCAGTACTCCAGTACTCTGATATGATGGAGACATGAAACCCAGTAGTCCAGTACTCTGATATGATGGAGAGATGAAACCCAGTAGTCCAGTACTCTGATATGATGGAGACATGAAACCCCAGTAGTCCAGTACTCTGATATGATGGAGACATGAAACCCAGTACTCCAGTACTCTGATATGATGGAAACATGAAACCCAGTTGTCCAGTACTCTGATATGATGGAGAGATGAAACCCAGTAGTCCAGTACTCTGATATGATGGAGATATGAAACCCAGTAGTCCAGTACTCTGATATGATGGAGACATGAAACCCCAGTAGTCCAGTACTCTGATATGATGGAGACATGAAACCCCAGTAGTCCAGTACTCTGATATGATGGAGACATGAAGCCCAGTAGTCCAGTACTCTGATATGATGGAGAGATGAAACCCAGTAGTCCAGTACTCTGATATGATGGAGACATGAAGCCCAGTAGTCCAGTACTCTGATATGATGGAGACATGAAACCCAGTAGTCCAGTACTCTGATATGATGGAGACATGAAACCCAGTAGTCCAGTACTCTGATATGATGGAGACATGAAACCCAGTAGTCCAGTACTCTGATATGATGGAGACATGAAACCCAGTAGTCCAGTACTCTGATATGATGGAGACATGAAACCCAGTAGTCCAGTACTCTGATATGATGGAGACATGAAACCCAGTACTCCAGTACTCTGATATGATGGAGACATGAAACTCAGTACTCCAGTACTCTGATATGATGGAGACATGAAACCCAGTAGTCCAGTACTCTGATATGATGGAGACATGAAACCCAGTAGTCCAGTACTCTGATATGATGGAGACATGAAACCCAGTACTCCAGTACTCTGATATGATGGAGAGATGAAACCCAGTAGTCCAGTACTCTGATATGATGGAGAGATGAAACCCAGTAGTCCAGTACTCTGATATGATGGAGACATGAAACCCAGTAGTCCAGTACTCTGATATGATGGAGACATGAAACCCAGTAGTCCAGTACTCTGATATGATGAATACATGAAACCCAGTAGTCCAGTACTCTGATATGATGGAGACATGAAACCCAGTAGTCCAGTACTCTGATATGATGAAGACATGAAACCCAGTAGTCCAGTACTCTGATATGATGGAGACATGAAACCCCAGTAGTCCAGTACTCTGATATGATGGAGACATGAAACCCAGTAGTCCAGTACTCTGATATGATGGAGAGATGAAACCCAGTAGTCCAGTACTCTGATATGATGGAGACATGAAACCCAGTACTCCAGTACTCTGATATGATGGAGACATGAAACCCCAGTAGTCCAGTACTCTGATATGATGGAGACATGAAACCCAGTACTCCAGTACTCTGATATGATGGAGACATGAAACCCCAGTAGTCCAGTACTCTGATATGATGGAGACATGAAACCCCAGTAGTCCAGTACTCTGATATGATGGAGACATGAAACCCAGTAGTCCAGTACTCTGATATGATGGATACATGAAACCCAGTACTCCAGTACTCTGATATGATGGAGACATGAAACCCCAGTAGTCCAGTACTCTGATATGATGGAGACATGAAACCCAGTAGTCCAGTACTCTGATATGATGGAGACATGAAACCCAGTACTCCAGTACTCTGATATGATGGAGACATGAAACCCAGTAGTCCAGTACTCTGATATGATGGAGACATGAAACCCAGTAGTCCAGTACTCTGATATGATGGAGAGATGAAACCCAGTACTCCAGTACTCTGATATGATGGAGAGATGAAACCCCAGTAGTCCAGTACTCTGATATGATGGAGACATGAAACCCAGTTGTCCAGTACTCTGATATGATGGAGACATGAAACCCAGTAGTCCAGTACTCTGATATGATGGAGACATGAAACCCAGTAGTCCAGTACTCTGATATGATGGAGACATGAAACCCCAGTAGTCCAGTACTCTGATATGATGGAGACATGAAACCCCAGTAGTCCAGTACTCTGATATGATGGAGAGATGAAACCCAGTACTCCAGTACTCTGATATGATGGAGACATGAAACCCAGTAGTCCAGTACTCTGATATGATGGAGACATGAAACCCAGTAGTCCAGTACTCTGATATGATGGAGAGATGAAACCCAGTACTCCAGTACTCTGATATGATGGAGAGATGAAACCCCAGTAGTCCAGTACTCTGATATGATGGAGACATGAAACCCAGTTGTCCAGTACTCTGATATGATGGAGACATGAAACCCAGTAGTCCAGTACTCTGATATGATGGAGACATGAAACCCAGTAGTCCAGTACTCTGATATGATGGAGACATGAAACCCCAGTAGTCCAGTACTCTGATATGATGGAGACATGAAACCCCAGTAGTCCAGTACTCTGATATGATGGAGAGATGAAACCCAGTAGTCCAGTACTCTGATATGATGGAGACATGAAACCCAGTAGTCCAGTACTCTGATATGATGGAGACATGAAACCCAGTAGTCCAGTACTCTGATATGATGGAGACATGAAACCCAGTACTCCAGTACTCTGATATGATGGAGACATGAAACTCAGTACTCCAGTACTCTGATATGATGGAGACATGAAACCCAGTACTCCAGTACTCTGATATGATGGAGACATGAAACCCAGTACTCCAGTACTCTGATATGATGGAGAGATGAAACCCAGTACTCCAGTACTCTGATATGATGGAGAGATGAAACCCAGTAGTCCAGTACTCTGATATGATGGAGAGATGAAACCCAGTAGTCCAGTACTCTGATATGATGGAGACATGAAACCCAGTAGTCCAGTACTCTGATATGATGGAGACATGAAACCCAGTAGTCCAGTACTCTGATATGATGAATACATGAAACCCAGTAGTCCAGTACTCTGATATGATGGAGACATGAAACCCAGTACTCCAGTACTCTGATATGATGGAGACATGAAACTCAGTACTCCAGTACTCTGATATGATGGAGACATGAAACCCAGTAGTCCAGTACTCTGATATGATGGAGACATGAAACCCAGTACTCCAGTACTCTGATATGATGGAGACATGAAACCCAGTACTCCAGTACTCTGATATGATGGAGAGATGAAACCCAGTAGTCCAGTACTCTGATATGATGGAGAGATGAAACCCAGTAGTCCAGTACTCTGATATGATGGAGACATGAAACCCAGTAGTCCAGTACTCTGATATGATGGAGACATGAAACCCAGTAGTCCAGTACTCTGATATGATGAATACATGAAACCCAGTAGTCCAGTACTCTGATATGATGGAGACATGAAACCCAGTAGTCCAGTACTCTGATATGATGAAGACATGAAACCCAGTAGTCCAGTACTCTGATATGATGGAGACATGAAACCCCAGTAGTCCAGTACTCTGATATGATGGAGACATGAAACCCAGTAGTCCAGTACTCTGATATGATGGAGAGATGAAACCCAGTAGTCCAGTACTCTGATATGATGGAGACATGAAACCCAGTACTCCAGTACTCTGATATGATGGAGACATGAAACCCCAGTAGTCCAGTACTCTGATATGATGGAGACATGAAACCCAGTACTCCAGTACTCTGATATGATGGAGACATGAAACCCCAGTAGTCCAGTACTCTGATATGATGGAGACATGAAACCCCAGTAGTCCAGTACTCTGATATGATGGAGACATGAAACCCAGTACTCCAGTACTCTGATATGATGGAGACATGAAACCCCAGTAGTCCAGTACTCTGATATGATGGAGACATGAAACCCAGTAGTCCAGTACTCTGATATGATGGATACATGAAACCCAGTACTCCAGTACTCTGATATGATGGAGACATGAAACCCCAGTAGTCCAGTACTCTGATATGATGGAGACATGAAACCCAGTAGTCCAGTACTCTGATATGATGGAGACATGAAACCCAGTACTCCAGTACTCTGATATGATGGAGACATGAAACCCAGTAGTCCAGTACTCTGATATGATGGAGACATGAAACCCAGTAGTCCAGTACTCTGATATGATGGAGAGATGAAACCCAGTACTCCAGTACTCTGATATGATGGAGAGATGAAACCCCAGTAGTCCAGTACTCTGATATGATGGAGACATGAAACCCAGTTGTCCAGTACTCTGATATGATGGAGACATGAAACCCAGTAGTCCAGTACTCTGATATGATGGAGACATGAAACCCAGTAGTCCAGTACTCTGATATGATGGAGACATGAAACCCCAGTAGTCCAGTACTCTGATATGATGGAGAGATGAAACCCAGTAGTCCAGTACTCTGATATGATGGAGAGATGAAACCCAGTTGTCCAGTACTCTGATATGATGGAGACATGAAACCCAGTAGTCCAGTACTCTGATATGATGGAGACATGAAACCCAGTAGTCCAGTACTCTGATATGATGGAGACATGAAACCCAGTACTCCAGTACTCTGATATGATGGAGACATGAAACCCCAGTAGTCCAGTACTCTGATATGATGGAGACATGAAACCCAGTAGTCCAGTACTCTGATATGATGGAGAGATGAAACCCAGTACTCCAGTACTCTGATATGATGGAGAGATGAAACCCAGTAGTGCAGTACTATGATATGATGGAGACATGAAACCCAGTAGTCCAGTACTCTGATATGATGGAGACATGAAACCCAGTAGTCCAGTACTCTGATATGATGGAGAGATGAAACCCAGTAGTCCAGTACTCTGATATGATGGAGACATGAAACCCAGTACTCCAGTACTCTGATATGATGGAGACATGAAACCCAGTAGTCCAGTACTCTGATATGATGGAGAGATGAAACCCAGTAGTCCAGTACTCTGATATGATGGAGACATGAAACCCCAGTAGTCCAGTACTCTGATATGATGGAGACATGAAACCCAGTACTCCAGTACTCTGATATGATGGAAACATGAAACCCAGTTGTCCAGTACTCTGATATGATGGAGAGATGAAACCCAGTAGTCCAGTACTCTGATATGATGGAGATATGAAACCCAGTAGTCCAGTACTCTGATATGATGGAGACATGAAACCCAGTAGTCCAGTACTCTGATATGATGGAGACATGAAACCCAGTAGTCCAGTACTCTGATATGATGTAGACATGAAACCCAGTACTCCAGTACTCTGATATGATGGAGAGATGAAACCCAGTAGTCCAGTAATCTGATATGATGGAGAGATGAAACCCAGTAGTCCAGTACTCTGATATGATGGAGAGATGAAACCCAGTAGTCCAGTACTCTGATATGATGGAGACATGAAACCCAGTAGTCCAGTACTCTGATATGATGGAGAGATGAAACCCAGTACTCCAGTACTCTGATATGATGGAGAGATGAAACCCCAGTAGTCCAGTACTCTGATATGATGGAGACATGAAACCCAGTTGTCCAGTACTCTGATATGATGGAGACATGAAACCCAGTAGTCCAGTACTCTGATATGATGGAGACATGAAACCCAGTAGTCCAGTACTCTGATATGATGGAGACATGAAACCCCAGTAGTCCAGTACTCTGATATGATGGAGAGATGAAACCCAGTAGTCCAGTACTCTGATATGATGGAGAGATGAAACCCAGTTGTCCAGTACTCTGATATGATGGAGACATGAAACCCAGTAGTCCAGTACTCTGATATGATGGAGACATGAAACCCAGTAGTCCAGTACTCTGATATGATGGAGACATGAAACCCAGTACTCCAGTACTCTGATATGATGGAGACATGAAACCCCAGTAGTCCAGTACTCTGATATGATGGAGACATGAAACCCAGTAGTCCAGTACTCTGATATGATGGAGAGATGAAACCCAGTACTCCAGTACTCTGATATGATGGAGAGATGAAACCCAGTAGTGCAGTACTATGATATGATGGAGACATGAAACCCAGTAGTCCAGTACTCTGATATGATGGAGACATGAAACCCAGTAGTCCAGTACTCTGATATGATGGAGAGATGAAACCCAGTAGTCCAGTACTCTGATATGATGGAGACATGAAACCCAGTACTCCAGTACTCTGATATGATGGAGACATGAAACCCAGTAGTCCAGTACTCTGATATGATGGAGAGATGAAACCCAGTAGTCCAGTACTCTGATATGATGGAGACATGAAACCCCAGTAGTCCAGTACTCTGATATGATGGAGACATGAAACCCAGTACTCCAGTACTCTGATATGATGGAAACATGAAACCCAGTTGTCCAGTACTCTGATATGATGGAGAGATGAAACCCAGTAGTCCAGTACTCTGATATGATGGAGATATGAAACCCAGTAGTCCAGTACTCTGATATGATGGAGACATGAAACCCAGTAGTCCAGTACTCTGATATGATGGAGACATGAAACCCAGTAGTCCAGTACTCTGATATGATGTAGACATGAAACCCAGTACTCCAGTACTCTGATATGATGGAGAGATGAAACCCAGTAGTCCAGTACTCTGATATGATGGAGACATGAAACCCAGTAGTCCAGTACTCTGATATGATGTAGACATGAAACCCAGTACTCCAGTACTCTGATATGATGGAGAGATGAAACCCAGTAGTCCAGTACTCTGATATGATGGAGACATGAAACCCAGTAGTCCAGTAATCTGATATGATGGAGAGATGAAACCCAGTAGTCCAGTACTCTGATATGATGGAGAGATGAAACCCAGTAGTCCAGTACTCTGATATGATGGAGAGATGAAACCCAGTAGTCCAGTACTCTGATATGATGGAGACATGAAACCCAGTAGTCCAGTACTCTGATATGATGGAGACATGAAACCCAGTAGTCCAGTACTCTGATATGATGGAGACATGAAACCCAGTACTCTGATATGATGGAGACATGAAACCCAGTACTCTGATATGATGGAGACATGAAACCCAGTACTCCAGTACTCTGATATGATCCCATTCCTTTCCTGACCTTTATCTCTTTTTTCATGTCCGCCTTGTCTCCGCTAAGCAAACTAAACATTTATTTTATTTATTTTTTTAAATTTAACAAGTTCTCATTTACAACTGCGACCTGGCCAAGATAAAGCAAAGCAGTGCGACAAAAACAACAACACAGTGCACACAATGAGAGGGACACCTTTGATCTCGGACTGAAACTGTTTTCAATACCACAGCCTTAGTTCTGAATAGTGTTATAGAACCAGCACCCCTTTTATGAAGCTGACAGCATTTTCTTGACAAGTGTTTATAAATATGGTATTTATCCTCCATTTTACAGAACCAAACCCTGCATGTGACATAGTGGAAAACTAAGGTATTACATACATGGAAAAGCTCATTTTGACATGTTACGACCTTTAGGAAAATCAATACAGTAGAGGGAAACACTTTCTGAGACACATCATATCCCTCCAGCCTAGGTAAAGACTAAAGTCTAGGTAAAGACAAATTTCTAGTCAAAGACTAAAGTCTAGGTAAAGATTAAAGTCTAGGTAAAGACTAAAGTCTAGGTAAAAACTAAAGTCTAGGTAAAGACTAAAGTCTAGGCTAAGACTAAAGTCTAGGTAAAGACTAAAGTCTAGGTAACGACTAAAATCTAGGTAAAGACTAAAGTCTAGGTAAAGACTGAAGTCTAGGTAAAGACTGAAGTCTAGGTAAAGACTGAAGTCTAGGTAAAGACTAAAGTCTAGGTAAAGACTAAAGTCTAGGCAAAGACACATATCTAGGCAAAGACACATATCTAGGCAAAGACTAAAGTCTAGGTAAAGACTAAAGTCTAGGCAAAGACTAAAATCTAGGTAAAGACTAAAGTCTAAGCAAAGACTAAAGTCTAGGTAAAGACTAAAGTCTAGGTAAAGACTGAAGTCTAGGCAAAGACTAAAGTCTATGCAAAGACTAAAGTTTAGGTAAAGACTAAAATCTAGGTAAAGACTGAAGTCTAGGTAAAGACTAAAATCTAGGTAAAGACAAAACTCTAGGTAAAGACAAAACTCTAGGTAAAGACTGAAGTCTAGGTAAAGACTGAAGTCTAGGTAAAGACTGAAGTCTAGGTAAAGACTAAAGTCTAGGTAAAGACTAAAGTCTAGGTAAAGACTGAAGTCTAGGTAAAGACTAAAATGTCTGAGTGTAGACTAGAGGGACTGTGCAACAGTCCTAAAGTAAGTTCTGTAATTTCTTATTGATTGATTGATTGAGGCTCAGGTTCCTGAGTGGCGCAGCAGTCTAAGGCACTGCATCTCAGTGCAAGACGTGTCACTACAGTCCCTGGTTTGAATCCAGGTTAAATTACATCCGGCCGTGATTGGGAGTCCCATAGGGCGGTGCACAATTGGCCCAGCATTGTCCGGATTGGCCGGGGTAAGCCGTCATTGTAAATAAGAATGTGTTATTATTTAACTGACCTACCTGGTTAAATAAAGGTTAAATAAATAATAAAGTGTCTCAGGGGATTGAATACTTAACTAATAAATTGATTGAATGACTGATTGGTTGTATTGATATGATCCTGTTCGGTTCAGTTAGAGATTTAAGGTGTGAGTGAGAGAGCGACTGCACACGAAGTAACGAGAACAACACTGTGTAAGTTATTGGTCCAACTTCCTGTTATGGCCAGAAAACTGATACGGTTAATGAGTTTGGTTTGGAGGAGAAAATAAGAAAGAAAGGAAGGAAGTATGCCTCAAATGAAAGTAAAGCTCTGACAGAAAGAGCACTCCCAACACTATGAGCTACTGCTCAATGCAGACACACTTTCCCCCTTCCTGTAATATACCATAGAGGCCTATATATCAAAGCATAGCCTCTGAACCCAGTGACATCTGCTGTCTCACACGGCTGGTGGAAGTGCCCCTACTTAATGCCAAAGATTGTCTATTATATTGACAAGATAGTTAAGTGACCGTTCTAACAATGGAAATATATGGAAGGCAGGTGGGAGGAGGTGAGATCAGGTGGGACCGTTCTAGCCAATGAGAGGGCAGATGTGCGTGTTAACAACAGGCCATTGAGATGGATAGAGGACTCATCTTTGCATCTGCACCATTATAGAGTAGCACAGTATGAGTCATAGTACCCATGAGACCTAGCAGTCAAACAAGGAAATGGTTCCAATTGTTTTTCCACCATCAATTTTTCCCATAGGGGATTTTAGAAACAGTTATAATAAAGGCTGTGTTTCGTGTAGGCTTACCCTGTTGTGACGTTTTGATAACAGTGTAAATCTCTCTAGGATAAGCCTACACAAAACACAGCCCTTATTTGAAGTGTTTCTAAAATTCTCTATGGGAAACATGTATGGTGGAAAAACGATTGGAACCATTTCCCTGTTTGACCGCTAGGTTTTATGGGTATTATGACACCTCCACTGTTGGGCTCTATAGCATCTGTGACAGCATGGGCAGCACCATTGAGACTATCTCCATTTTAAAGTAGTCAATTTTATTCTTCTTCGTTGGGTGATTGCACCCAGTTGACTACTTTAAAATGGTGGAAGCCCTCAATGGAAATGTCCATGGTAAAACAGGTTATATCCATGATGAGTCCTATATCTATCCCTATGACAACAGGCAGGTCTCCGATATAAAGTGCTTTTGTTTACTTTTTGCCAAAATGCCACATATGTCCACTTACATCACAGTGCATTCGTAACAACCTAACCATTACGAAACTCATATTCAGTCAAATAAGCCTCGCGAAGCAAATTAGCAATAAAGTTTCGTTCACCAAATTTGACACTCTCATTAACCTCCATTCCCCAAAAAATTCACTTTGTGGGCTTATTTTCGTGGATATTCCATAGAGATAGATAGAGGACTCATATATATATCTGTGCCATTATAGTGTCTGTGACAGCATGGGCAGCGCCATTGAGGCTACAACCCATAGGAATCCCCACCCAGTTGACTACTTTGACTACTTTAAAATGGTGGCAGCATGGTGGAATCCCTCAATGGTGTTGCCCTTGCTAAACAGCCTTTTGGCCACTAGAGCCTCTATCATCCTCTATGATACCATCATATGTAGACACAACACTTCCTAGTGCAGGAAGTAGCCACATGACAACCTCCAGAGCAGAACATTTTGTTTATAATCTACAGTGCCTTCAGAAAGTATTCATACCCCTTAACTTAACTAGCACACATACTATATGCCTACTTTAGCCTACCGTATATTCTGCACTCAAATTGGAGTAGTAATATTTAGCAATTAATTCATCCGACTATGAAGTCATGTATCCTGCCTTGGGCACTCAAACGTAACTAACTGTGGACTCAGCATTCAGCTCAAGTAAACTTCTTCCTCCCTTTCTGAAAGCATAAAGGTTTGCTAATAGAAGTGGAGATTTCTCTGTGGTCCATGAAGGAATAAAATTAGATGAGTTATCGGTGGGGAAGGACTTAAGTTTTTGTTTTTTTAATTTTCTTTTAATATCATCCATTCCTGTGTCGAGGGTTAGGAGTGTCTAGAGACCCTACTAAACAGAAACAGATATCCGTAGGAAAGTCCTGTGACTTCTAATAAAGTACAGCTGCCTTTTGTATAGAAATGCATATGCCTCAAAGAGCACGATTAACAAATAAGCAAACAAACACATTACAAACAAGTTATGAACAGCAGGCACAGTATCTAGAACATTCCCAAGAATTCAACTTTCCTCTGGTTTGTATTTCATGGTTTCATTTCCACCCTACAGTATACCCGCTCTCAGCCAGGCCAAAAACAGCGCAGTGTATCTTTGTGTTTTCATTGTCATAGTGGCATATCTAAACACCTGCCTTTTCCTTCCGAGAAATGTACGGGAAGTGAGTCGGCAGAAAGAGAAGAGGTTTAATACTGAGAGAGTTGGAACGCTATCCTCTGCAACTGGATGCTGGACTTCCTGACAGGCAGACCACAGGCTTTGAGGATTGGCAACAACACCTCCTCCACACTGACTCTTAACACAGGAGCCCTCCAGGGGTGTGTCCTCAGTCCTCTGCTGTACTCCCTGTTCACCCACAATTGCGTGGCTTTGCACGACACCAACTCCATCATCAAGTTTGCTGACGACAACAAGGTTGCAGGACTGATAACCAGCAATGACGAGTTGCATTAATGGAAAATAAAACACAAATATCTTTTGATTAGATAAGTATTCAATCCCCTGAATCAATACGTTAGAATCACCTTTGGCAGTGATTACAGCTGTGAGTCTATCTGGGTAAGTCTCTAAGAGCTTTGCAAACCTGGATTTTACATTATTTGTCCATTATTCTTTTCACAATTCTTCAAGCTCTATCAAGTTGGTTGTTGATCATTGCTAGGCAGCCATTTTCAAGTCTTGCCATAGATTATCAAGTTGATTTAAGTCAAAACTGTAACTAGGCCACTCAGGAACATTCAATGTCATCTTGGTAAGTAACTGAAGGATATATTTAGCCTTATGTTTTAGGTTATTGTCCTGTCTTTCAGATTTGTTTCCCAGTGTCTGTTGCAAAGCAGACCGAACCAGGTTTTCCTTTAGCATTTTACCTGTGTGTTTCTTTGTATCCTAAAAAACTCCATAGGCCTTGCCAATGACAAGCATACCCATAACATGATGCAGCCACCTTCATGTCAGGAAATATATAGAGGGGTACTCACTGATGTGTTGTGTTGGATTTGCCCCAAACACAACACTTTGAATTCAGGACAAAAAAGTTAATTGCTTTGCCACATTTTTTGCAGTATTACTTTAGTGCCATATTGCAAACATGCAAGCATGTTTTGGAATATTTTTATTCTGTACAGATTTCCTCACACACCTCATTTAGGTTAGTATTTTGGAGTAACTACAATGTTGTTGATCCATCCTCAGTGTTCTCCTATCACAGCCATTTAACTGGTTGTGATGTAACTGGTTTAAAGCCACCATTGGCCTCATGGTAAAATCCCTGAGCGGTTTTCTTTCTCTCTGTCAACTGAGTTAGGAATGATGCATGCATCTCTGTAGTGACTGGGTGTATTGATACACCATCCAAAGTGTAATTAATAACTTGACCATGCTCAAAGGGTTATTCAATGTTTGCTTTTTTTATTTGTATCATTCTACCAATGGGTGCCCTTCTTTGTGAGGCATTGGAAAACTTCTCCTGTCTTTGTTGTTGAATCTGTGCTTGAAATTCATGCTCGACTGAGGGACCTTACAGATAATTGTATGTTTGGGGTACAGAGATACTCCTAATGTAACCTAGACGCAGGGAGTCAGGAAGCAAGTGGAGTTAGTGAGTTTAATGACGAAGAACTTGGAACAATCCTAAACAAGGCCAGTGTCTAACATGGAAACATAAACAATATTGCATGGTGGGTGATAACAAAGTAGTGCTAGATAAAGTGGAAGTAGTCAGGGTAGTGATGGAGTCCAGGTGTGCCTCATGATGGGGCGCAGGTGTGCGTAATGAGGGTTGCCAGCTGTGCGTAATGATGGGTTGCCAGGACCGGTGTTTAGTAGGGAGTGGGGGAGCGTGAGTAGACGTGACCCCTAAAGTTATTTTAGGCTTTCCATAACAAAAGGGTTGAATACAAACATGTCTACAAACATGCATTTGACATTATGGGGTATTGTGTGCAGGTCAGTGACACAAAATCTAAATGTAATCCATTTTAAATTCAGGCTTTAAACACAACAACATGTGTGTGTAGCATCGACTTTTTCCCCATCACAACTGATGCTACCTTTTTCCCCATCACAACTGATGCTACCTTTTTCCCCATCACAACTGATGCTACCTTTTTCCCCATCACAACTGATGCTACCTTTTCCCCCATCACAACTGATGCTACCTTTTTCCCCATCACAACTGATGCTACCTTTTTCCCCATCACAACTGATGCTACCTTTTCCCCCATCACAACTGATCCTACCTTTTCCCCCATCACAACTGATGCTACCTTTTTCCCCATCACAACTGATGCTACCTTTTTCCCCATCACAACTGATGCTACCTTTTTCCCCATCACAACTGATGCTACCTTTTTCCCCATCACAACTGATGCTACCTTTTCCCCCATCACAACTGATGCTACCTTTTTCCCCATCACAACTGATGCTACCTTTTTCCCCATCACAACTGATGCTACCTTTTTCCCCATCACAACTGATGCTACCTTTTTCCCCATCACAACTGATGCTACCTTTTTCCCCATCACAACTGATGCTACCTTTTCCCCCATCACAACTGATGCTACCTTTTCCCCCATCACAACTGATGCTACCTTTTCCCCCATCACAACTGATGCTACCTTTTCCCCCATCACAACTGATGCTACCTTTTTCCCCATCACAACTGATGCTACCTTTTTCCCCATCACAACTGATGCTACCTTTTTCCCCATCACAACTGATGCTACCTTTTTCCCCATCACAACTGATGCTACCTTTTCCCCCATCACAACTGATGCTACCTTTTCCCCCATCACAACTGATGCTACCTTTTTCCCCATCACAACTGATGCTACCTTTTTCCCCATCACAACTGATGCTACCTTTTTCCCCATCACAACTGATGCTACCTTTTCCCCCATCACAACTGATGCTACCTTTTTCCCCATCACAACTGATGCTACCTTTTCCCCCATCACAACTGATGCTACCTTTTTCCCCATCACAACTGATGCTACCTTTTCCCCCATCACAACTGATGCTACCTTTTTCCCCATCACAACTGATGCTACCTTTTCCCCCATCACAACTGATGCTACCTTTTTCCCCATCACAACTGATGCTACCTTTTCCCCCATCACAACTGATGCTACCTTTTTCCCCATCACAACTGATGCTACCTTTTTCCCCATCACAACTGATGCTACCTTTTTCCCCATCACAACTGATGCTACCTTTTTCCCCATCACAACTGATGCTACCAGACTCCTATTATAAGGCTGAGTTTATGCACTACCCCTATCCCCCTCTTCCGCAATACACATGTATATTTTGGACTATACATTGTACCTTCCTGAATAATACTAAATATTGGACTATAAATTGTGCCTTCCTGTATGATGCTTATGATAAAATGTTGATTCTATTTTACTGAGCCACCTACTTTACAGTATGTTGGTATTAAAATCTTTTAGACGGTGTAAACTTATCTTTTATTATTTCATATTGTTGTAGCATTGTGGAGAAGGAACCTGCAAGTAAGCATTTTGTTGGTTAATGTATACCATGAGTATGGCATACATATGACTAATAAAACTTGAAACTTGAAAGAGGAGAAGCAAGGGTAGAAATAACATCTCTAGAAACAAAGGAAAATGTTCAAGCATTACAATAACAGCAAATTCCACATTTTGTTGTGTTACAGCCTGAATTCAACATTGATTGAATATATTTTTTTCTCTCGCCCTTCTACACACAATACCCCATAATGACAAAGTGAAAACATGTTTCTAGAAATGTTAGTAAATGTATAAAAAATGAAATATCTCATTACATATCTATTCACACCCCTCAGTCAATACTTTGTTGAAGCACCTTTGGACGGGTGATTACAGCCTTCAATCGTCTTGGGTATGTCTGTATCAACATCTGGATTCTGGGATTTTCTATCAATTTTCCTTGCAGATTTTCTCAAGCTCTGTTAAATTTAGAAGGGGAGCAGTGGTGAAAAGCAATCTTCAAGTCTTTCCACAGATTTTCAATGGGATTCAAGTCTGGGCTTTCAAGTCTGGGCCACTCAAGGACTTTCACATTCTTGTTCTGAAGTCACTCCAGCGTTGATTTGGCTGTATGCTTGGGGTCATTCTTCTGTTGGAACGTAAATCTTCACCCCAGTCTAAGGTCGTTTGCACTCTGAAGCAGGTTCTCATCAAGGATTTGCCTGTATTTGGCTCCCTATCCTTACCAGTCTCCCAGGCCCTGCCGCTGAAAAGCATGATTCTGCCACCACAATGCTTCACAGTAGGAATACTGTTAGACAGGTGATGTTTTTGTCTCATCAGACTACATAATATTTTCCCATATGCTCCCAGACTCTTTCAAGTGCCTTTTTGCAAACTCCAGGCATGCTGTCCTGGGCCTTTTTCTCAGGAGTCACTTCCGTCTGGCCACTTCTCCCATAAAGCCCAGATTGGTGAAGTGCTGAGACTGTTGACCTTCTGTTAGGTTAGAAAGGATAAATAAAGGAAATTGCATTGTATCTGAGCTCAATTTGTAGTGTCATAACAAAGCTGTATGCATATTTACGTAAATTCGATATTTCTGTATGTCATTTTAAATACATTTCCAAAAACGCTGTCATTATAGGGGATTGCGTGTAGATGGGTGAGCGAAAATCAATTGAATCCATTTTGAATTCAGGCTGTAACAACAAAATGTGGAATAAGTCAAAGGGTATGAGTGGCGCAGCAGTCTAAGGCACTGCATCTCAGCGCAAGATTCGTCACGACAGTCCCTGGTTCGAATCCAGGCTGTATCACATCTGTCTGTGATTGGGAGTCCCATAAGGTGGCGCACAATTGGCCCAGCGTCTTCTGGATTTGTCAGGGGTAGGACATCATTGTAAATAAGAATTTGTTCTTAACTGATTTGACTAGTTAAATACATAAATTCATACTTTCTGAAGGCACTGTAAATTCATATAATTAGTACTTATTGAAACATCTCATTTCAAAATCATGAGCGTTAATATGGAGTTGGTCCCCCTTTTGCTGCTATAACAGCCTCCACTCTTCTGGGAAGGCTTTCCACTAGATGTTGGAACATTCCTGCTCGGACTTGCTTCTATTCAGCTACAAGAGCATTAGTGAGGTCGGGCACTGATGTTGGGCGATTAAGCCTGGCTCACAATCGAAGTTCCAATTCATCCTAAAGGTGTTTGATGGGGTTGAGGTCATGGCTCTGTGCAGGCCAGTCAAGTTCTTCCACACCAACCTTCCACATGGACCTCGCTTTGTGCAAGGGGGCAGCATTGTCATGCTGAAACAGGAAAGGGCCTTCCCCAAACTCTTGCCACAAAGTTGGAAGCACAGAATTGTCCAGAATGTCATTGTATGCTGTAGCGTTAAGATTTCCCTTCACCAGAATTAAGGGGCATAGTCCGAACCATGAAAAACAGCCGCAGACCATTATTCCTCCCCCACCAAACGTTACAGTTGGCACTATGCATTGGGGCAGGTACTGATTTCCTGGCATCCTCATCTTTCAAACGCAGATTGGTTTTGCGGCAGAGCCGTTGTTGCTCCTAGACGTTTCCACTTCACGGTAACAGCACTTACAGTTGACCATGTCAGCTCTAGCAGACAGAAATCTGACAAACTGACTTGTTGGAAAGGTAGCATCCTATGACGGTGCCACGTTGAAAGTCACTGAGCTTTTCAGTAAGGCCATTCTACTGCCAATGTTTGTCTATGGAGATTGCAAGGCTCTGTGCTCGATTTTATACAACTGTCAGCAACGGGTGTGGCTGAAATAGCCAAATCCACTAATTTGAAGGGGTGTTCACATACTTTAGTATATATAGTGTATGTTCTGAGAAGTCAAAAAGCATGATTTGATTTGAATGATTTATAATGTAATGGCTTCGATTCAACCCGGATGCAGAAGATCTGTGTCGTAACATTTGACATTTAAAGGTAATTTCCTATTGAACCCACATACGCAGCGTTTTCTGTGAATGGAGTCTCCGTGAACCCTGGAACATCCCCTTTTATTAAAAGGAGCATTAACCGAAACGGGGAGAACAGATTGGATCCCGCTTTCACAGTCGCTTCCACATGACCTGGTACAATATAGTCTTCATTACATGTTCCATGGGAGGAGGATTAATTGTGGGATCACGTTCAACATAACATCCTAGCACTTTATATGTCACTTTCTATATAGCATGCTATTCGTATCTTCTTCTGTGTGAGCATGTTACCAGGTAAAGAGTGATAATTAACCAACCAAGTTGTCATCCCTATTGGCACTACTCTATTCAGATTCAATCACTCCTAGATGAAAGCGTTGAAGTGTGTGTATTGGATACACTATAGAGTTCAAGCAAGGACACACGCTCGTGCGCGCGCACACCTGCCGTCAGGTGGAAATGCCTATTGATCTCCAAGCCGTATCTCTTTAAACTTATTTAATTGGACGGCAACATACTAATTTACTGAAAGGGATCTAGAGGCTGTGTTGGCTGTGTGTTTTGTCTGGTTCGGTCCCTGTCACTTCCCTGATCAATAACCAGTCACTATGCCTTACTATAACTCTCACAGGTTAGAATAGGCACATCGTCTAGTAGACATGATGATGGATTGCTCCCATCATCTGCAGCTGTGTACTGTTCACTACCTTGTTGTTGCATGTACCTACAGTACTCTACAAAGCGGTGTGTGTGTGTGTGTGTGTGTGTGTGTGTGTGTGTGTGTGTGTGTGTGTGTGTGTGTGTGTGTGTGTGTGTGTGTGTGTGTTTATAAGCCTCAGGTCCACAGCCTGCACACTTGTAAATAGCTTTCCTCTGACCCTGGTGTGTCTGGCATATGTGGCTTCTTCAGTTTCCTATACACACACACACACACACACACACACACACACATACACATACACAGGTGCCCACACACGCGTGAATAATTTGCTGTGTCACCTAATAATGAATCCTCTGTAACTAGGAACCACCATTACCTAACTGTCTTGTGTTTGCTCAGAGGGTTAACACAGTCTTGTTGTGCAAGAGATCACACTTAGAAAAGCCATGAGGATCAAGTCGAAAGCAGTGATGTTTCGGAAAGGAATGCAGCTGTGTTTTCCAGAATGTGTCCAATTCAAACCAAACGGTGTTCTACTGCTTTTAACTGAATCCCTCTCACCATAGTCTGACTGAATCTAACTGAATCCCTCTCATCATAGTCTGACTGAATCTAACTGAATCCCTCTCACCATAGTCTGACTGAATCTAACTGAATCCCTCTCACCATAGTCTGACTGAATCTAACTGAATCCCTCTCACCATAGTCTGACTGAATCTAACTGAATCCCTCTCACCATAGTCTGACTGAATCTAACTGAATCCCTCTCATCATAGTCTGACTGAATCTAACTGAATCCCTCTCACCATAGTCTGACTGAATCTAACTGAATCCCTCTCACCATAGTCTGTCTGAATCTAACTGAATCCCTCTCACCATAGTCTGACTGAATCTAACTGAATCCCTCTCACCATAGTCTGTCTGAATCTAACTGAATCCCTCTCACCATAGTCTGACTGAATCTAACTGAATCCCTCTCACCATAGTCTGTCTGAATCTAACTGAATCCCTCTCACCATAGTCTGACTGAATCTAACTGAATCCCTCTTACCATAGTCTGACTGAATCTAACTGAATCCCTCTCACCATAGTCTGTCTGAATCTAACTGAATCCCTCTCACCATAGTCTGTCTGAATCTAACTGAATCCCTCTCACCATAGTCTGACTGAATCTAACTGAATCCCTCTCACCATAGTCTGACTGAATCTAACTGAATCCCTCTCACCATAGTCTGACTGAATCTAACTGAATCATTCTCACCATAGTCTGACTGAATCTAACTGATTCCTTCTCACCATAGTCTGTCTGAATCTAACTGATTCCCTCTCACCATAGTCTGCCTGAATCTAACTGAATCATTCTCACCATAGTCTGTCTGAATCTAACTGAATCCCTCTCACCATAGTCTGACTGAATCTAACTGAATCCCTCTCACCATAGTCTGACTGAATCTAACTGAATCATTCTCACCATAGTCTGACTGAATCTAACGGAATCCCTCTCACCATAGTCTGACTGAATCTAACTGAATCCCTCTCACCATAGTCTGTCTGAATCTAACTAAATCCCTCTCACCATAGTCTGTCTGAATCTAACTGAATCCCTCTCACCATAGTCTGTCTGAATCTAACTGAATCCCTCTCACCATAGTCTGACTGAATCTAACTGAATCCCTCTCACCATAGTCTGACTGAAGCTAATGGAATCCCTCTCACCATAGTCTGACTGAATCCCTCTCACCATAGTCTGACTGAATCTAACTGAATCCCTCTCACCATAGTCTGTCTGAATCTAACCGAATCCCTCTCACCATAGTCTGCCTGAATCTAACTGATTCCCCCTCACCATAGTCTGACTGAATCTAACTGAATCCCTCTCACCATAGTCTGTCTGAATATAACTGAATCCCTCTCACCATAGTCTGACTGAATCTAACTGAATCTAACTGAATCCCTCTCACCATAGTCTGTCTGAATCTAACTGAATCCCTCTCACCATAGTCTGTCTGAATCTAACTGATTCCCTCTCACCATAGTCTGTCTGAATCTAACTGAATCCCTCTCACCATAGTCTGACTGAATCTAACTGAATCCCTCTCACCATAGTCTGTCTGAATCTAACTGAATCCCTCTCACCATAGTCTGTCTGAATCTAACTGAATCCGACTCTTCATAGTCTGTCTGAATCTAACTGATTCCCTCTCACCATAGTCTGACTGAATCTAACTGAATCAATCTCACCATAGTCTGTCTGGATCTAACTGATTCCCTCTCACCATAGTCTGTCTGAATCTAACTGAATCTCTCTCACCATAGTCTGTCTGGATCTAACTGATTCCCTCTCACCATAGTCTGACTGAATCTAACTGAATCCCTCTCACCATAGTCTGTCTGAATATAACTGAATCCCTCTCACCATAGTCTGACTGAATCTAACTGAATCTAACTGAATCCCTCTCACCATAGTCTGTCTGAATCTAACTGATTCCCACTCACCATAGTCTGTCTGAATCTAACTGAATCCCTCTCACCATAGTCTGACTGAATCTAACTGAATCCCTCTTACCATAATCGGATTGAATCTAACTGAATCCCTCTCACCATAGTCTGTCTGAATCTAACTGAATCCCTCTCACCATAGTCTGTCTGAATCTAACTGATTCCCTCTCACCATAGTCTGACTGAATCTAACTGAATCTAACTGAATCCCTCTCACCATAGTCTGACTGAATCTAACTGAATCTAACTAATTCCCTCTCACCATAGTCTGTCTGAATCTAACTGAATCCCTCTCACCATAATCTGTCTGAATCTAACTGAATCCCTCTCACCATAGTCTGACTGAATCTAACTAATTCCCTCTCACCATAGTCTGTCTGAATCTAACTGAATCCCTCTCACCATAGTCTGACTGAATCTAACTAATTCCCTCTCACCATAGTCTGACTGAATCTAACTGAATCCCTCTCACCATAGTCTGTCTGAATCTAACTGAATCCCTCTCACCATAGTCTGGTTTCTCTGTTTCTGTCATTAGCATTCTGTGTCTCATCGACCTTGTTACTGAGCGATGCACCTTTGCACAATTGAATTAGATTGACTGAGTTACTTCAATCAAACATCCCATTGTGTCCTTGAAAGATGTCAGATCGTTTCTCTATTTTTTGTAATGAGAAATGGAGAGGGTTGGTTCAATCTAACCTCAATCTAATCAACATAGCTACGTTCATTATAATGGATGCGGTAATGGCCACTTCAAGGCCACGCTTGAGAGGAACTGGCACTTTCATCCTTCAAACCTATTCTTCTCTTGACTATAGTCTAGTGATGTTGATGGCTCAGTGTGGCTTGAATGTGTGGCTATCAGATCGTGTCAGACAGTGTGTCCGTCTTTGTTATGTGTCCGGTACAGCTACATCTAGGATAATGTTCAATGGCGGGGCGTGTGTGTTTGTGTGTTGTGGTGTTTGTGTGATTGTCTGTTTTAAACGGATAGTCTGAGAGGTGTGTTTAATCCATCACTAGAAATATTTCATAAAGCTTGACATGACCAGTAGGCTATCTGGACATCTGTGTCCTTAGAGTCCAGTGTTCTGTCTAACTCTGTTATACACTGTGCCCTCTATAATTATTGGGACAATGAAGTATTTTTTCCTCTGTTGGCTCTGTACTCCATATTCAAACCATGAGGTTAAAGTGAGAAAGTTACAGACGCACAAATATCATACCCCCAAGACATGCTAACCTCTCACTATTACAATAACAGGGGTGGGTAGCATTTTTAGGGGGGTATGGTATTTGTGCGAATCTAACTTTCTCACTCATCGTTATTCACCATTCTTTCAGGATTATCCGTAATCATGTTAGCATCCACATTAATGTACAAGTGTTTAGAAACGTAGTCCATTCTTATTTACAATAAAAGTGACTCCAAAATGACACAATACATTATTTACCATTAACTACTATTGGAAACAAAATAATCTGAAACGCAACCAAAACAAACAGAAAATCCATCCAACAAAAAGCTTGACATAGCCATTGCATGCTATGAATATGGGACCAAATACTACACTTTTTACTACTTTAATACACATATAAGTGAATAGGTCTTTGCTGCCCTAAAATGGTGGGACTATGTACAAAAAGGGCTGTAATCTTTCAATGGTTTGCCCGATATCGATGAAAATATCCTAGAATTAAAGCTGACAGTCTGCACTTTAACCTCATAGTCGGTTTGATTTCAAGTATAGAGCCAAAAGCAGAACAAATATTTTACTGTCCCAATAATTACGGAGGGCACAGTAATATACTTCTGTTGTCTCACTGGCAGAATTCGCCCCTTGAGAGCTGCAGAACCTTGGGGCAACTCTCCATTTTCACTAGTTCTGTCTCAGTCACTCAGGTGTCCAGTAAGTGATATGCACAAGCTGCATATTTGAGTTACGTTCAGGTTGATGAAAGATTCCCAAGGTGTTCCTGAATATGGATGTGCAGACTGTGGACCCCTGAGTTACGTTCAGCTCGACTGCACTGTTTCCACCTGTTGTTAAGAATTGATTACAGCACAACGACAGATTGGGAAACCAGTCTTCTGTGAGAAGACAGCTCTGTGAACAGAATCCCAGAGCTAGGAGAGAGGCCAGAGCGGGATGAAGTTGTGAAACAGCCAGTGAAACGGAACACCTTTTCTAGAGTTTATATCAATGGACAGCTCTGAAATGTTCCAGTTTGTTATCTTTTTGCTTTTTTTTCAATCTAAAATGTTGGGATTGAGCTAGATCTTGTGAAATCAACTCAGAATGAGTCATTGTTTTAATACGAGATCATTATTAGTGCCAACGTTGCTGTTTGTGCAGTAGAGCTGTGAAATAGCAAGAAGAGAAACATAGTCCAGCAGAAAACATGTCTTTTTATTTTTTACATTTAGTTAAATTATGTGATTATGCATACAATGACCCCAATACCTTGCTGTTGCAGCCCCAGTGCCATACAATGACTGAGGACAACATCAAGGCAAAGGGTTGTTTCTATGCATTCTGTTGACTGGAGGATTCTCCACCTCCTCTCTCTTTTTTCAGATCAAATATGCCAAATTCTTATACAATGATGCTCTCTGATCTTCCTGACCTCTCCTACTTTTCCACAGTACTCTCTGATCTTTCTGACCTCTTCTACTTTTCCACAGTACTCTCTGATCTTTCTGACCTCTTCTACTTTTCCACAGTACTCTCTGATCTGTCTAATCTCTCCTGCTTCTCCACAGTACTCTCTGATCTTTCTGACCTCTCCTACTTTTCCACAGTACTCTCTGATCTGTCTAATCTCTCCTACTTTTCCACAGTACTCTCTGATATTCCTGACCTCTCCTGCTCCTCCACAATACTCTCTGATCTGTCTAATCTCTCCTACTTCTCCACAGTACTCTCTGATCTGTCTAATCTCTCCTACTTCTCCACAGTACTCTCTGATCTGTCTAATCTCTCCTACTTCTCCACAGTACTCTCTGATCTGTCTAATCTCTCCTACTTCTCCACAGTACTCTCTGATCTGTCTAATCTCTCCTACTTTTCCACAGTACTCTCTGATCTGTCTAATCTCTCCTACTTGTCCACAGTACTCTCTGATCTGTCTAATCTCTCATACTTTTCCACAATACTCTCTGATCTGTCTAATCTCTCCTACTTTTCCACAGTACTCTCTGATATTCCTGACCTCTCCTGCTCCTCCACAGTACTCTCTGATCTTTCTAACATCTCCTGCTTTTCCACAGTGTCACAAAACTTAACAAGGAGACTTGTTTGTTTCCCAGACAGGGAATAAAATATAGCATCGCCGTTTTGTATCACAAAATATATCACAATAGCAGAACAAAAATGTGTCTTAAAGTTATTTGAGTAAGTGTGTGTGTGTGTGTGTGTGTGTACTGTCTTTGGTGAAATTTGAAGGGTTTCCCCTTGGCAGTCTTCACAGAGGCTCTCAGAACCTTCCATTTGTGCTTGTTAACAAGATGCCCGTGAGCTGTACACATCATTTCTGTCCTCCCCCCTACCTCATAGACATAGTATGTGTTTACTCGCAGAGGGAAGCGGTTTCACGGTCCAGAAATTAATAGGGTAAGGGACTGAGTCAGGGAGATAATGACTCCCACGGTACGTAACGCCATTCACATCGTCAGATTACATAGTGGGTGAAACTGTTTAGCTAAGATGTGTTGTGTAAATATCACTCTTAGCCTACTCTCTCACTATCTTGCTGATAATGGGAGGAATACCTATTTGCGAGTTTCTAGACCTCTGAGACAAAGACATAGATATTTCTGCTAGAGGAAAATATTGCCCTATGTCGATTTCTTACTGTTGACGGGCAGTAGGGGCAGCTTTCTTGGGATAATATTCCATCGATTAAACTAAAGTAGGTTGACTGTTTTAGTGAGATATACACAACATGACCAAAAGTCGTGTGAACATCTCATTCAAAAATATTGTGAATTAATATGGAGTTGGTCCCCCCTTTACTGCTATAACAGCCTCCACTCTTCTGAGAAGGCTTTTCACTAGATGATGTTGGAACATTGCTGCAGGACTTTCTTCCATTTAGCCACAAAATCATTAGTGAGGTTGGACACTGACGTTGGGCGATTAGGCCCTGGCTCGCAGTCGGCGTTCCAGTTCATCCCAAAGGTCCTCGATGGGGTTGAGGTCAGGGCTCTGTTCAGGCCAGTCAAGATCTTCCACACCGATCTCGACAAACAATTTCTGAATGCTTCTACACCTGCATTGATTGCTGTTTGGGGTTTTAGGCTGGGTTTCTGTACAGCACTTTGAGATATCTGCTGTTGTAAGAAGGGCTTTATAAATACATTTGATTTGATTTGAATGGACCTCGCTTTGTGCATGAGGGCATTGTCATGCTTGAACAGGAAATGGCCTTCCCCAAACTGTTGCTACAAAGTTGGAAGCAGAGAATCGTCTAGAATGTCATTGTATGCTGTAGCATTAAGACTTTCCTTCACTGGAACTAAGGAGTCTGAACCATGAAAAACAGCCCCAGACCATTATTCCTCCTCCACCAAACTTTACAGTTGTCATTATGCATTGAGGCAGGTACTGTTCTCCTGGCATATGCCAAACCCAGATTCGTCCGGCTGACTGCCAGATGGTGAACCGGGATTCATCACTCCAGAGAACGCGCTTCCACTGATCAGAGTCCAATGGCAGCGAGCTTTACACCACTTCAGCCAACCCATTTCAATAAGCTCCAGACGAACAGTTATTGTGCTGACGTTGCTTCCAGAGGCTGTTCAGAACTAGATAGTGAGTGTTGCATCCAAGGACAGACGATTTTTACACTCTACATGGCAGTCCCGTTCTGTGAGCTTGTGTTGCCTACCATTTTATGGCTAAGCGATTGTTGTTCCTAGACACGTTTGCATGGCTGTGCTTGATTTTATACACCTGTCAGCAATGGGTATGACTGAAATAGCCGAATCCACTCATTTGAATGGGTGTCCACATACTTTTGTATATATCGTATGTTTACTGTTGAAGTATAATTTTACCCAACCTAGTTTCAACCAGCGTTTTTTTTCTCCACCCAGTAGTCTCAGAGTAGAGCAGAAACAAAACTCCTGGCAGGCTTTGTCGTCCAGGACAGTGGGGGGTTTGGGTAATGAATGCCCTACAGAGGAAACCAGGAGAAGGGGAAGTCAGCAGCCTTGGTGCCCAGGGCAGAGAGCCCTGGATGGGACAGGAAAGCTCAGAGAGTTCCCCTGCCCTGGTCCTCTGGGAAGGAAGAACCATGGCCGAAGGGAAAGAGGCTGTTTATGTAATGGAAGGAGAGAGGAGGGAGATGGAGTGGAACGAAAGGAGAAGGGAGAAGAGAGAGGTGAAGGGGGATGAGAGAGGACGAAAGGGGGACGGGGGTGCAATGAGTACACACATACAGACGGTTGCTTTAGACATTAGGGGCTGCAGGAACTCTGCAGTGATGGATGGGGCTCGAGTAGAACTGGGAGAAGACAAATGACTAAGGCCTTGTGTGGCCCTCCTAACCCCTCAACACACTGCCAGAGAGAGAGCGAGGGAGGGGGGGGGGGGTTAGTAGAGAGTAAACCAGATAAATAAGTCAAATATAGTGGGAGTGAGAACCCAGTTGAAGAGAAAATTGAGAAAGATAGACTTTAGTATGTATTAATCACTTCCACGTGAACATGTACACGCACACGTCAGTGGAGGCTGCTGAGGGGAGAACAGCTCATAATAATGGAATGGCATCAGACACCTGGAAACCATGGAAACCATGTGTTTGATGTATTAGATAGCATTCCACTGATTCCGCTCCAGCCATTACCACGAGCCCGTCCTCCCCAATTAAGGTGCCACCAACCTCCTGTGACACATACACTCACACACACTTTGCACCATTTATAAGTGTGGGCTATATGAATGTATTTGGTCTTCCTGGAAAGTGGATGTGAAGCTAGTTATGGTGTGGGAAGGCCATCGCACCAATTAATCTCCCGTTCGTGGAAATGTGAGCAGTCCTGCCAACAAAGTTAATGAAGTGCCCATATTTGGGGACCCTATTTGATTTTTTTTATTATATACTGTCTGGTATGAAAACGATAGCCCCTATCTGCAAAAGCAGGTGTCTGCAGAAAGCTGAGTATCTTGGCTATTGATCTGTGCCTTACATTCTTTGGTGTGACTAGACTATTGCCAATGTTATCTGATGATGTATTACTTTATGTCAACATCGACTGTCTGATATTGTTCACATGTTGTGGAAGCCATCTGATGTGTTTCCAGCTCTAGTCATCAATCATTCACTTATAGCTTGTCAATGAAAGATTACTTCCAAAATAAAAAAAATTAAAAAACGGTTGTTTTGTGTGTGATTGATCTTGTTTATTCTGAACTATGTAACACCTATCTATCTTCTGATCCTTTCCTCATAATCTCCCAGATGTCTTCTTTCCAAATATACCAAGTTTTGTCATGTCAGAATCATGAAATTACACATGAATAGCAGTTATATTTGGGTGTGTCTATTTAGGCGGAAATCAACATTTTGCCATTACATCGAAGAGGTTAAATGGTACAAGAATGACTCACACACATGCTTGAACACACGCACAAATGAACACATCTTCTCAGAACCAGAGAATAAAAGGGGATTGGCTCCCATTGATGATTTCCATTCGTCCGGATGAGTCAGAGGCCTCTGCATGTGTGCGTATAGTCAACATGTTGATGTGTAACACGTGTCTGGGTTTGCGTAGGCCTGTGTAAATGTGCTAATTATTTAGTCGATAATATTCCCTCATTCTTTCACACTCTGTTCTAGCCCAGTCCCACCATCTCCCCACTAGCTTACTGTGAACAGTCGAACCGATTGGGTATGTGGTTCCACAATCACTGAGAATCACCGCTGGAATTTGACCCTGTATGATCAGTCTCTTAGCAAAGCCAACATGGTGAAAAGATATGCATCACAAACCAAGACGCGTGGCACAGTGGTGACTTTCTCATCATAGAGTAACTGTCAACAAGAGTTCTGTTAGTTTTGGAATACCAGAGCGTCCTTGTCGAATTATTGTAGAAAGTTGTGTTCATTCAGAATGTTGTGTCTTCCATTTTGGTACAATGTTGTAGAATACGATTTAAAACACACACACACACACACACACACACACACACACACACACACAGGCCAAACTGTCTGGGACTGCTGAGGAGCAAGAGATGAGCCTTGGCCTAAGCTACTGTTGATTGTGAAGATGGAGGCATTTTTAAAATGGAAGTTAGAGAGTATGCCTATAGTGAAAAAGCCGCAAGGTAGTGCTCCAGACTGCCACCATTTTGACGCATTTTGCGACCCGTTGACTTGGCCATGTGAGTTAAAACATGTATTGGTTGCATCGTTGTGAGCTGCACATTCAAAATGTCCTATTTGTTAGGAGGTGTAATTTTCCATATGTTCAATATGAAATAACAAAGTAAAGTCCAGACACAGATCAAGTTGATGGTCGTTTATCTCAAAGCGTCGCATGGCTCACACACTCACGCTCAGTGCTTGACTGACTACCATACACTGTAATACATCCACCATGAGATGTCGTATTAGGTTAGTGATGTCGTAAACAATTATCAGTCTTCTATGTTGTGCCTAAACATTACATCACTCTTGTTTTTGTTTATTCAGAATTTTATTAATTCGACTGTTTGCATGTAATCACAGTAAGTTAACAATTTACTCAAATGCAAACACGAAGCATCGCTTTGTCTCTCAACTGAGCATACAGTGCTTTTAAGACACAACTGTCTCTTGTTTTTTGAAGTCATTTTTTAAATGATTATATTATTTCATTTTTTCAGCGTCTCTTGCTTTGTTGCAGTCTTCGTTTGTAGTGCGTGAGACTAGTCATAGTCACGGAGGTACGGTGGAGGCTGTCTGTTACATCTAGTGGGGCACCTTTGTAGTGCTAGTGTGACAGTGACAGTGACTCAGGTGAGGAGTCCTTTATCTCCAGGTTTAGCTTCTTGAAGAATGATTTGTTCCTTGTGATGTCGTGTCCATACCTCATGGCCGGGACCATTGAGCCTTTGACCTTTGACACAGTGTAGGGTTCTGTGTTGTAGGGCGGTGTGAGTTTATTGTGCTTGGGTTGGCGGTGTAGCACCATATCACCTGGGGGAGGGAGATTATTAGGCATCTGCGTTTGAGTGAGCCTTCATATTTGCCTTGTTGTCTCTGGCGGATTTCAGAGTTTGTGTCACATGGCTTGGTGGGGATCTTTGTGTACATTTTGCGTTGAAACATAATTTCAGCAGGTGCTGTCTCTGTGGTGCTGTGTGGTGTGGAACGGTACTCACGGAGGAAAGTGTTGAGGTACTGTCTCCATGGGACACCTTGTGTTCCTGCCATGCGGATGGTTTTGCCTAGAGTGCACATGAACCGTTCTGCTGCAGTGTTAGCCTGCGGCCAGAGGGGGGTGATCTTGAGGTGGTGAAACCGTAGGTAGGTTGCAAACTGAGTCATTCGGTCACTGTTGAACGGAGGGCCGTTGTCTGTTTTAATAACTCGGGGGATCCCAAACATGGAGAACCCCATATCCATGATTGCGATGACAACATTGGCTGATGTAGAGTGAACAACCTCCACAGCTGGATAGTGAGAATACTAATCTACAATGACTAGTAGATACTCTCCTGCACTAACACTATGCCAGGAGGTTTCTGGTAACTCAGCCATTTTGAGTGGTTCTGAGTGAGTGACTGGGGGTATCGGCCTGACATGCTAAGCAGTTTCTAACATCGGCCTGTCGGTCTCTGGAGGGAAACCTTTTCTTGGAGGACTGTCTTAGTCTTTACAATGCCCTGATGTCCTTCATGGGCGAGCTGAAGTACTCTGCTTTGAAGAGCTGGGGGCGATGACTATCCTGTTGCCTCGTAGGATGATGTCATCGTTGGTTGACACAGTAAGCTCACTCATAATGTGTTTGTGTCATTTCACTGTAGCAGCGTGTGGTGTGTCATTTGTGATTGTGTGGTCGTGTATTGTCTCTGATATGCATTTCGCTACACCAGCAATAACATCTGCTAAACCATGTATGTGACAAATAAAATTTGATTTGATTTGATATGGGCATTGACCTTTTTTAGGGTAGGGTCTTTCTGTCTCTGTTTTGATTTCCTCCTGTGTCATTGCTTTGGGTGTGGCGTTCAGCACCACGAAATTGACATATTCTCCTGCCACTTTCTCTGCTCGTCAGCTGTCTTTGCTGGGAGTGGGTGATGGGACATGTAGTCTGGTGGGTTGTCGGCTCCTTTTCTACATTCGGCTCTGTAGTTGTATGGCTGAGGCCGGAGTCCCCACCTTTCGATCCGAGCAAGTGGCTTTGACCTCGGGTTGTTCCAAATCATCTCCAGTGGTTTGTGATCTGTCACCAGAGGGAATGGGTTGCCTTATATGTACAGATGGAAGTGTTCACAACTCCATACAATGGCTAGTGCTTTGCGTTCTGTTTGCGAGTGGCATCTATCCACGTAACTGAGTGCTCGGCTGGCGTACGCAATGCTGCTTCTCTCTCCCCGGTGTTTCTGGTAGAGCGTGGCACCCAGTCCGACCGGGCTGGCGTCCAAAATGAACTCTGTTTCTTTCTGTGGATCAAAGTATGACAGGGTAGTGTTGCTAGTTAAAGCATATTTTAGCTTTTCCATCCCCACTGCCATGGAACATTCTTCTTTGTGAGCTCCCATAGTGGTTCAGTGATGGTGGCATAATCCTGGATGAAACATGAGCAGTAATTGGCCATGTTGAAAAGTTTCTTGATTTCACTTGCATTTTGGAGATTCCTGGCCTGGGGAATAGCTATGAATTTTTTGGGGGTCAGCGGTGATGTTGCCAGCAGAGAAGATGAATCCAAAGAACTCCGGTCTGGATTTATTGTCCTCACAATTCTTGCAGTTGAGAGTCAGTCCACTCTCCTTGAGCCTCTGGAACACTGCTCTCAGGCTGTTGTTGTGGTTAGCTTGTGTTGCTCCATACACAATGATATCATCGCTGAGGTTTTTTAACAGCAGCAATGTATTGGAGTGTCTGACAGATAGCATTCTGGAACACCTCTGCAGCTGAAGAGATACCAAAGTTCAAATGCTTATACCTCCTCAGGCCTAGATGAGTGGGGAACGTGGTGATGTACCGGTTTTCGGGACGTAGTTCAAGTTGGTGATATCCACCTTCTAGATTAAGCTTGGAAAACACTGTGGCTCCGTTGAGCTCATGGATGATGTCGTCCATGGTGGGTGTGTTGTGATGTTCACTTAGAAAGGCTGTATTTGCGTCGTACATGTCTATGCAGATTCTGACCTTGTTTGGGTCCTTGGGCTTTGGGGGTGTCACGATGGGGAGACCCAGGGTGTAGGGCCTGTCCCCGTCTCGACGATATCATCGGTCTCCAGTGGCTGTAGCTCTTCTTCGACCTTCTTTCGGATGTGGAAGGGTACACGCCTGTGTGGTTGGCATATGGGCTGGGCGTGGGTGTCTATGTGTAGTTTTACCTGGAAATATTTCAGCTTTCCGATTCCATTGAACAGCTCTGGATGGCTGTCCACCAGTACATTTTCCACTGTGCGCTTGACTGGTGGGACGAGATGCGGAGTTGATTATCTTGATCAGCCCTAGCTTCTCAGCTGTTGGGTAGATCACCTTGAATTACATAGAATGGGCTCTGAGTGTTCTCATCTCTTGCCTCTACATTGCATGTGAGTCACAGGAGGCTGGTGGCAACTTAATTGGGGAGGCTGGGCTCGTGGAATGGCTGGAGCGGAATACGTGGAATGAATGGTATCAAATACATCAAACGCATGGTTTCCATGGTTTCCATGTGTTTGATGCCATTCCATTTGCGCCGTTCAAGCCATTATTATGAGCCGTCCTCCCCTCAGTAGTCTCCACTGATGTGAGTGCACCAGCGATGGGCAGTGGGATTGTGGAGCCATATGAAAATATTTAGATTTTTGCTGGACTGAGCTACGGCTATGGCTTCATTGTATTGAAAACCACCTCACTGATAATGTTCACTGCAACCGCTGAGTCTATCAGAACTGCTACTCTGTTGTCATAAACAATTATCAGTCTTACTGCACTGTCGTGCCTAAACATTACAGTACATTATTCTCATGAAACAACCTGTACTCAGGGGTAGATGTAACATAGTAAATGTAAATCTAGGACACTCCAATTAGTATGATATGTTATGTATGGCTTGTCTTAATTTGTGGATGTCCGTCATCCATTTCTTACAATATGTTACGAATTGCAATTGGTGCAATATGCAAAATGTATGATATGTTACTAATTCCAATTTGTTGTGGCTAGGTGGTTAACTCTAACGTTAGCTAAGTGGCTGTCATTAGCTAATTTAGGGGTTAGGGGTTAGGGTTAAAGTTAGGGTTATGGGGTTAAGGTTAGAGTTAGGGAAAGAGTTATCTAACATGCTAAGTAGTTGCAAAATATCTGAAAAGTAGTAAGTAGTTGATAATCAGCTAAAATACTTAAGTTGTCCGTGATGAGATTCGAACATGCAACCTTTGGGTTGCTAGACATTCGCGTTACACCCTACTTTAGTTTTTGCATTAAGTAACCTTCTGTCTAGCCTTGTCGAGAACCTGGCTACCATGGCACAAAACCAGCTAAAAAAGTGTGGGAAATCAGTGATGCCTCGCAACACGTCACACTAATCAAATGCCTTGCTAATCAAAATGTGTTGATGTATGTGTGTTTGTGGTGAACCGTGTGACTGTAACAGGAACAAACATAACCTTTTGCAAGGTGATGGGTTTAGAAGAGATAAGGGGACCTGTGAGGCTGACTGATGGGTTTAGAAGAGATAAGGGGACCTGTGAGGCTGACTGATGGGTTTAGAAGAGATAAGGGGACCTGTGAGGCTGACTGATGGGTTTAGAAGAGATAAGGGGACCTGTCACGCTGACTGATGGGTTTAGAAGAGATAAGGGGACCTGTCACATTGAGTGATGGGTTTAGAAGAGATAAGGGGACCTGTCAGGCTGACTGATGGGTTTAGAAGAGATAACGGGATATGTCACGCTGTTTGATGGGTTTAGAAGAGATAAGGGGACCTGTCACGTTGACTGATGGGTTTAGAAGAGATAAGGGGACCTGTCACGTTGACTGATGGGTTTAGAAGAGATAAGGGGACCTGTCACGCTGACTGATGGGTTTAGAAGAGATAAGGGGACCTGTCACGTTGACTGATGGGTTTAGAAGAGATAAGGGGACCTGTCACGCTGAGTGATGTGTTTAAACGAGATAACGGGACCTGTCACACTGAGTGATGGGTTTTCAAAAGAATTATGTGGCTCTTGTCAGTACCAATGACATGGAAAGAATTGGCTGTTTTTTGACGGAGAGAACAAATTCTAGAGTTAGAACGAAAAGATGTACCACAACTGTCTCGACCCCTAGTAGTACCAAAAGAGTGTCTATTCAGGAAAGCACCAAGAGTCCGGCGAGACGAGGCCTATTCAGGGACCCAGCAACAGACGACCAACCGCCAGACATATGAAAACCAACAACCGATAGTTGAATTCCTAAGTAAAAACAATGAAAGTAAGTGCTCTAACTTCTAACAAAATAGCTATCTACAGCTACGCTATCTACAGGTAATCTATCCTCTCTACAGCTACGCTATCCTATCTACAGCTACGCTATCCTATCTACAGCTACGCTATTTTATCTACAGCTACACTATCCTATCTACAGCTACGCTATCCTATCTACAGCTACGCTATCCTATCTACAGCTACGCTATCCTATCTACAGCTACGCTATCCTATCTACAGCTACGCTATCCTATCTACAGCTACGCTATTTTATCTACAGCTACACTATCCTATCTACAGCTACGCTATCCTATCTACAGCTACACTATCCTATCTACAGCTACGCTATTTTATCTACAGCTACACTATCCTATCTACAGCTACACTATCCTATCTACAGCTACGCTATTTTATCTACAGCTACACTATCCTATCTACAGCTACGCTATCCTATCTACAGCTACGCTATTTTATCTACAGCTACGCTATCCTATCTACAGCTACGCTATTTTATCTACAGCTACACTATCCTATCTACAGCTACGCTATTTTATCTACAGCTACACTATCCTATCTACAGCTACGCTATCCTATCTACAGCTACGCTATTTTATCTACAGCTACGCTATCCTATCTACAGCTACACTATCCTATCTACAGCTACGCTATCCTATCTACAGCTACGCTATTTTATCTACAGCTACGCTATCCTATCTACAGCTACACTATCCTATCTACAGCTACGCTATCCTATCTACAGCTACGCTATTTTATCTACAGCTACGTTATCTACAGCTAGGCTATCTAAAGCTTTTGGCAATAGGCCATGCAGCTACAGGTGAACTTTTGTTTGATTGTTGGTTTGTTTGTTTTTTATTCCAATATTAATCATTAGACTCTCATATAGGACAAAAAACAGTGTTGCACAAATCCTACAGGCTCACATGTGTAGGCTACATTTAATAATATCTTCAGTTGATCATAGGGACAATTGTAGCCTAGATAATTTATACCTAGTTTGTTTTTTTCCCTTGGCAAATTGCAAATGTGTTGCATAATGCATGACGACCGTCTCAGATATTAAAACCTTATTTTCCTTTTATTAAAGGTCACTGTTACAACTACTTCTGGTACAAAGTCACGGATACTTAGAGGTCCTTTGGAAAGATCTGGTTAATGTCTTCAAGGTAATCGGCCCAGAGCAACACCAAAGTATTTGACGCAAGAACTGCAAACACCATGAGTGCCTCACAAAATAACTCATCCAAATCAAGGGGCCATGTCCAATTTGACATAGCACAGAAAGTCAGCAGGACCATTGGAGAGCAGACAGATCTCATGCAGCGATTTGTTAAAGACTGTGAGCTGAAGCCAGAGTCTGGAAAGCACTCAATCTCAGGTAGATCTGAGGACATCAACCATATAGTAAGTGTGTTTCTTTTTCAGAAGGTGTTTGCTTTGACACCTGGCAGGTTCTAACCTTACCAGAACTTCTAAATAAACCTGTTTCACAAATTGGACTATGAGGAACTAGCGTTGTGGATCAGCAACCACATACTGCATAGTCTGATGATATCTAAAACTCCAGCAAGCTGTCTTCCATGGTACAGGATCAGTGAATGTTATCTTGTGCTGTCCCACCCTGCTCTTCCATATGCCTGCATGTAGGACTCAATGTCTTGGGGTGGTCCATAGTTGACTACATGATGAACACCCGTAAAGTCTAGCCCCATTCCCAGGGCTGAAGTAGCCATCACAACTCTGAGTTATGATGACTCATCTTTCAAGGCTGTGATGATGTGCAGTTGTATGTGCTCGAGTGTCTCTCTCAGGGAAAAACATGTTGAAAAGCCTGTTTTCCAGTGAGTCCTCTGCTCCTGCTGAATGCACAGATTCCTGTCCACAAAAATGCTGAAAAACCTTGTTGTACATCAAAAAACAGTCTTCATTTCTCTTACAGTATATGACCTTAGGGTCTGAGGCTCCTTTGATTCCAACTCTGTGAGCAACCATGAAAACGTCTTTACAGTGTCATTAGACACCATGCCAGTGTGATGTTGTCCCTGTCAGGACTTTTCACCACCTCAACCCATTGCTGCATGCCCACGTTCTTCGTGAGGCTCTTATTGTAGTCTTGGAAGCTGTAACTGTGAAGCCCAATACAGGAACAGGAACTGGTAGGATTGACCGCAGCTCGCCAACCATTCCACAACACTTCCGAAAAGCAGCATCCTACCCCTGTGCCTTACCCCTTTATAGGAAATGGAATAAAAACAACAAAATATGCATTAGTTGTCATAACAAAGGACTAAATCAAACTGGTTCAATGACGACGTTGTCATATTGAAGGTAGACTGTGGCCTTTGTGTTCATTTAAAGGAGTGTTATTTTAAAAGATCCAACATCATTTATTACAAGGGATACATATACTAAAACGCACACACACACACAACTGATCAAAGAATTAGCAGGTTTCACACGTTACACACTCATTTTTGTATTGTTATTTTTACAAGTCAAATAATACAAGGTCCTTGGTATTGAAACTGTAACTAGTGCCTGCAACCTGGTGCAGGTTATCGACAACCTACCAGGGTAGTTATAAACAGCACAGGAATTAAATCATAAACATGTATTGTTCACATCTTTACAAATGCTGTAGACATGTGCTTTAAAGCAGTATTAGCACAAGTAGTAGCACAAGTTCCAAAAGCTAGGCCTAATATAGTGTCGCTGATCGGCAAACGTACTGTAAATTAAGAAATCATGTGACTAAACTGAACAAAAAGAAGAAGAAAATGTACTATGAAACAAATACAAATTATATAAACAATGATAGTAAAAAGCTTTGGAGCACCTTAAAACCTCTACCGCTTCTCTCTCCCGGATCCGGGATCCTCCTCATCAAAAAAGCTGACTAGCATAGCCTAGCCTAACGGGACAGGGATATCATATAATATGATTTTCATGAAATCACAAGTCCAATACAGCAAATGAAAGATAAACATCTTGTGAATCCAGCCATCATGTCCGATTTTTTAAATGTTTTACAGCGAAAACACAATATGTATTTCTATTAGCTAACCACAATAGCCAAACACACAACCGCATATTTTCACCATGTTTCCACCGCATAGGTAACTTTCACAAAACAGACAAAATAGAGATAAAATTTGTCACTAACCAAGAAACAACTTCATCAGATGACAGTCTTATAACATGTTATACAACACATTTATGTTTTGTTCGAAAATGTGCATATTTGAGGTATAAATCATAGTTTTACATTGCAGCCACCATCAAAAATAGCACCAAAGCAGCCAGAATAATTACAGAGAGCAACGTGAAATAAATAAATACTCATCATAAAACATTTATGAAAAATATATGGTGTACAGCAAATGAAAGATAAACATCTTGTGAATCCAGACAATATTTACGATTTTAAGTGTTTTACAGCGAAAACACAATATAGAATTATATTAGCTTACCACAATAGCCAAACACACAAACGCATTTATTCACCGCAAAGGTAGCTTTCGCAAAAACCAGCAAAATATATAAAATTAATCACTAACCTTGAACAAATTCATCAGATGACAGTCTTATAACATCATGTTATACAATACAATTATGTTTTGTTCGAAAATGTGCATATTTATAGCTACAAATTGTGGTTATACATTGTGAATACGTAGCATCGATTCACCAGGATCTCCGGAGATATTTTGGACACTCACCTAATCAAAGAACTCATCATAAAATTTACAATAAAATACTTGTTGTATGGCAAATGAAAGATACACTGGTTCTTAATGCAACCGCTGTGTTAGATTTTTTAAAATAACTTTACCATAACATACAGCTTGCGTTATTGTGAGACAGCGCTCACCAAAACGGCGGAGAATAGGAGTCAACATTTTACACAGAAATACGAAATAACATCATAAATGTTCTTACTTTTGTTGAGCTTCCATCAGAATGTTGTACAAGGAGTCCTTGGTCCAGAATAAATCGTTGTTTGGTTTTAGAATGTCGAATTCGCGCCACAATGCTAGCCAAGTTTGCTAACATTCCCATCCACTCTTGACGCAAAGAACGGAAAACTCCAAAAGTCCCAATAAACGTTGAATAAACTGATAAAACTCGGTTGAAAAAACCTACTTTATGATGTTATTATCACATGTATCAAATAAAATCAGAGCCGGAGATATTCGCCGTGTAAACCGAACGCTTTTCAGAAGACAATGTTGAGCTCCGCCGCGTGCCTTAGAAGACAAAGAAAATTCCGGACCTGTCACTCCAAAAGCTCTTGTTCGGCCTCAGATCAAGCTAGACACCCCATTCCACCTTCCACTGCCTGTTGACATCTAGTGGAAGGCATATGAAGTGCATGCATATCGATAAATAAAAGCCAGTTGAATAGGCAGGCCCTGAAACAGAGCCTCGTTTTCAGATTTTTCACTTCCTGTATGGAAGTTTGCTGCAAAATGAGTTCTGTTTTACTCACAGATATAATTCAAACAGTTTTAGAAACGTCTGAGTGTTTTCTATCCAATAGTAATAATAATATGCATATTGTATGATCTAGAAAAGAGTACGAGGCCATTTCATTTGGGCACGATTTTTGCCAAAGTGAAAACAGCGCCCCCCTATTGACAAGATGACATTTTAGGCAAAAAGGCAAACTAGGCACCATCATTCATTGAATCAGATGTCTCATTCATCACAAAGCCCACTGATATTGCCAACTACTTGTAATGATTTTTCTTTTGCAAGATTAGCTAATTTAGGCATGACATGCCAACAACAAATACTGAATCTACATATTCATGCATAACTAACCAAATGACGAAAGAAAATAATTGTAATTTTGAATTCCGTAAAGTGAGTGTGGAAGAGGTGAACAAATGATTGTTGTCTATCCACAATGGCAAGCCACCTGGGTCTGAAAACTTGGATGGAGAATGACTGAGGATGGTAGCGGACGATATTGCCACTCCTACTCTATTCAATCTAAGCCTACAGGAACGTGTGTGCCCTCAGGCCTGGAGGGAATCAAAAAGTATTTCCGCTTCCCAAGAATAGCAAAGCATCACGGTATGGCAACAGCACCACCCTCGATCGCATGGCGCTGCAGAGGGTTGCGCAGACAGCCCACCACATCACTAGGGCCCAGCTTCCTGCCAACCAGGATCTCTATTTCAGGAGGTGTGAAAGGAAGGCCCGGAAAATTGTTAATGACTCCAGCCACCCAAGCCATAGGCTGTTCTCTCAGCTTCCGCACAGAAAGAGGTACCGGTGCGTCAAGTCTGACACCAACAGGCTCGTGAACAGCTGAACAGCTTCTATCCCCAAGCCATAAGACTGCTATTTTTTTGCATTTTCTCAATGCACACTCACAGGACTCTCCACACTCACTCACACTGACACTCCAACACAAACATAACATGCACACACATTTATACTGACTCTACACACACGCACAAGTACTCACATACAATCATAATTTAAGGTACTACTACTGTGATAATCATATATCCTGATACCTAGACACCATACCCATATACATACAGTGCATTCTGAAAGTATTCAGACCCCTGAATTTTTCCACATTTTGTTACGTTACAGCCTTATTCTAGAATGGATTTTTTTTTTTTTTAAATCCCATCAATCTAAACACAATACCCCATAATGACAAAGCAAAAAACAGGTTTACAGAAATTGTTGCAAATTTATAAAAATTCAATAGTGAAATAGCACATTTACATTTGTTTTCAGACCCTTTAGTCAGTACTTTGTTGAAGTGATTAAATCAAATCTCATTTTATGTCACATGCGCCAAATACAACAGACCTTAGCGTGAAATGCTTACTTACAAGTCCTTAACCAACAATGCAGTTCAAGAAATAGTTATGAAAATACTTAATAAATAAACTAAAGTAAAAAATCGAATCAAATCAAAAAGTAACTCAAGAAAATTACATAATATTAACGAAGATATATACAGAGTTTTTTTTGGTACCGAGTCAATGTGCAGGGGTACAGGTCAGTCAAGGTAATTTGTAAAGTGACTATGCATAGATAATAAACAGCGAGTAGCAGCAGTGTAAAAACAAAGGGGGGGGGGGGGGGTCAAGGTAAATAGTCCAGGTGACCATTTGATTAATTGTTCAGCAGTCTTATGGCTTGGGGGGTAGAAGCTGTTAAGGAGCCTTTTGATCCAAGACTTGGTGCTCCGATACCGCTTGCTGTGCGGTAGCAGAGAGAACAGTCCATGACTTGGGTGACTGGAGTCTTTGACAGTTTTTAGGGCCTTCCTCAGACACCGCCTAGTATATAGGCGCTGAATGTCAGGAAGCTTGGCCCCAGTGATGTACTGGGCAGTATGAATTACCCGCTGTAGTGCCTTACGTTCAGATGCCGAGCGGTTGCCATACCAGGCGGTGATGCAACCAGTCAGGACGCTCTCGATGTTGCAGCTGTCGAATTTTTTGAGAATCTGGGGACCAATGCAAAATCTTTTCAGTCTCCTAAAGGGGAAAAGGTTTTGTCGTGCCCTCTTCACAAAAGTCTTTGTGTGTTTGGACCATGCTAGTTCGTTGGTGATGTGGACACCAAGGAACTTGAAACTCTCGACCCACTCCACTTCTGCCCCGTCAATACTAATGGGGGCCTGTTCGGCACTCCTTTTCCTATAGTCTACGATCAGCTCCTTTGTCTTGCTCACATTGAGGGAGAGATTGTTGTCCTGACACCACACTGCCAGGTCTCTGACCTCCTCCCTATAGACTATCTAATCGTTGTCGGTGATTACAGCTTTGAGTCTTCTTGTATTTGGGGAATTTCTCCCATTCTTCTCTGCAGATCCTCTCAAGAAGCTCTGTCAGGTTGGATGGGGGGCATCACTGCCCAGCTATTTTCAGGTCTCTCCAGAGATGTTCGATCGGGTTCAAGTCCAGGCTCTGGCTGGGCCACTCAAGGATATTCAGAGACTTGTTCCGAAGCAACTCCTGCCTTGTCTTGGCTGTGGGCTTAGTGTCATTGTTCTGATGAAAGGTGAACCTTCGCCCCCAGTCTGAGGTCCTGACCGCTCTGGAGCAGGTTTTCATCAAGGATCTCTCTATACTTTGCTCTGTTCATTAATCTCCCAGTCCTTGCCATTGAAAAACATCTCCACAGCATGATACTGCCACCACCAAGCTCTGTCAAAGTGATCATTGGGTTCTTGATCCAAGGCCCTTCTCCCCCGATTGCTCAGTTTGGCCGGGCAGCCAGCTCTAGGAAGAGTGTTTGTAGTTCCAAACTTTTTCTATTTAAGAATGATGGACGTCACTGTGTTCTTGGGGACCTTTTAATGCAGCAGAAATGTTTTGGTACCCTTCCCCAGATCTGTGCCTCGACACAATCTTGTCTCGGAGCTCTATGGACAATTCCTTCAATCTCGTGGCTTGGTTTTTACTCTGACATGCACTGTCAGCTGTGGGACCTTAAATAGACAGGTGTGTGCCTTTCCAAATCATGTCCAAAGAATTCAATTTACCACAGGTCGCCTCCAATCAAGTTGTAGAAACAACTCAAGGATGATCAATGGAAACAGGATGCACCTGAGCTCAATTTCGAGTCTCATAGCAAAGGGTCTGAAAAATGATGTAAGTAATATTTCATTTGCAAAAAATTCATTTTCGCTTTGTTATTATGTGGTATTGTGTGTAGATTGATGAGGGGAGAAAAATATTTTAATCAATTTTAGAATGAGGCTGTAACTTTACAAAATGTGAAAAAGTCAAGGAGTCTGAATACTTGCCGAATACACTGTATCTACCTCTATCATTCCAGTATCCCTGCACATTTTATGTCTGGTTTTGGAACTGACCCTGTATATAGCTTCTTACTTGTGTTCTTCTTCGTTTTTTAGTGTGTGTTTTTGTTCTACCTTATGCTATTTTTAGGGCTACTTTGATATTGATTACTGCATTGTTGGGTTTGGAGCTAGCGTGAAAGCATTTCACTGTACTTGTGCACATGACATATAAAGCTTGAAACTTCACAAACTGTGACTTTTCTAAACTGTAACCGAAGCAGATGTTCTAAACTTCACAGTCAACATCACATCCCCATCTGCTTTGTCTTTCTTCAGCCTGCATGTAAACTTTCTGCTGTTGGTATCCTACTGTAACACAAAAAACCCAGATAAACAGACTACTGAGAACTGGTGAAACGTTCATGATGTGGAATAAATGAAAACAATTGCAAAGAGCAGTGTGATATGAAAAAAGGGCCTTGTCTGCACTTTGAAGTGTTTACAGCAGTGATGCAATACTTTGAACAGCGTGCCTCTGTTTTTGTTGTGATTGCTAATGCGTCCTATACAGCAACGATGGCCCTTTACATAATAACCTCATACGGTTCTATTGTAACACATGAATTAGCGCACGTAGCTTCAGGGTTGAACTTGTCAATAGAAAGCTGGTAGAGCAACTAATCAGAACACCACATGTTTAGTTCGGTGAATGAAGGAAGTCTAGGGTTTATCTTCAAAACACTTGATTTGCTAGATACACCACGAAAGCCAATTAAAAACTCGAAATAATTCCTCTACGTTGATATTGACTCATTGTACTGATTTTTATATTTTTTATTATTATTTTATTGTTTGTATTCTATTTTATCCTTCCAGCATCTCAGAAGGTTTTAGGCATATTGCTGCCTGCAATTGCTTTGGTAAATAAGCTAGCAGTCTTCAAAGACATCACCTTTTACTGCATTAGTGAGGCTAGATTGACTCTAGTTATTCGGAGGGTACATGTCATTAGAAGAGACAGTTGATTGGACCGTGGTATTGTGCGGATGGATCCCAGAGTGGTAGTTGCAAAAGTCAACAGACTTTGATCTTTCAAATTCCTCTCATATGTCTTTTATTCCAAGTCCAATATTGAGTCACATAAAGGCCTAGAGTACCCTTCAGTGCCTATAGGCCTAGTCTAGTTGCCTGTACCAATTTCAGTTTGGTTGCTCAAGTCGTATTAATAACCCAATTCCAGTGTTATTGTAGCATTTCTGTATAGGAGAGGAATTACATTATACGACCAGTTAGCTGGGTACACATGGTATGAGTTGGTTACTCATGGTATGAGTTGGTTACTCCTGGTATGAGTTGGTTACTCCTGGTATGAGTTGGTTACTCCTGGTATGAGCTGGGTACTCCTGGTATGAGCTGGGTACTCCTGGTATGAGCTGGGTACTCCTGGTATGAGCTGGGTACTCCTGGTATGAGCTGGGTACTCCTGGTATGAGCTGGGTACTCCTGGTATGAGCTGGGTACTCCTGGTATTAGCTGGGTACTCCTGGTATTAGCTGGGTACTCCTGGTATTAGCTGGGTACTCCTGGTATTAGCTGGGTACTCCTGGTATTAGCTGGGTACTCCTGGTATTAGCTGGGTACTCCTGGTATTAGCTGGGTACTCCTGGTATTAGCTGGGTACTCCTGGTATTAGCTGGGTACTCCTGGTATTAGCTGGGTACTCCTGGTATTAGCTGGGTACTCATGGTAATGTGACATTTATCACCAGAGCAGACTCTTCATAAGGGGGCACTGTGAAGTGGTGCCCTGCAGTGTTTGTTTGTTGTTTAAACTCGTCCGTTTTTGTTGCTTTGTTTAACTTCTAGTTGGTCCCAATCCCGGATCCGGGAGCACCCTCATCAGTAAAAAAGCTGACTAGCATAGCCTAGGATAGCGCCACAAGTAAATACTAGCATCTAAATATCATGAAATCACAAGTCCAAGACACCAGATGAAAGATACACATCTTGTGAATCCAGCCATCATTTCTGATTTTTTAAATGTTTTACAGGGAAGACACAATATGTATTTCTATTAGCTAACCACGATAGCAAAAGACACAACTTTTATTTTCCACCATTTTTTTACTGCATAGGTAGCTATCACAAATTCGACCAAATAAAGATATAAATAGTCACTAACCAAGAAACAACTTCATCAGATGACAGTCTGATAACATATTTATTGTATAGCATATGTTTTGTTCGAAAAATTTGCATATTTCAGGTATAAATCATAGTTTTACATTGCAGCCACCATCACAACTCTCACCAAAGCAACTAGAATAACTACAGAGAGCAAAGTGAATTACCTAAATACTCATCATAAAACATTCATTAAAAATACACAGTGTACAGCAAATGAAAGACAAAGATCTTGTGAATCCAGCCAATATTTCAGATTTTTTAAGTGTTTTACAGCGAAAACACAATATAGCATTATATTAGCTTACTACAATAGCCAACCACACAGCAGCATCGATTCATGCATGTTAGCGATAGCGAATAAACCAGCAAAAGATATTACATTTTTCACTAACCTTCTCAAAACTTCATCAGATGACAGTCCTATAACATCATATTACACAATACATATATGGTTTGTTCGAAAATGTGCTTATTTAGCGGCACAAATCGTGGTTATACAATGAGAATAGTAGCCAAGCTGCAAACAAAATGTCGGGAGAAATCTTGGGAGAGGCACCTAATCTAATCAATAACTAATCATAAACTTGACAAAAAAATACAGGTTGGACAGCAAATGAAAGATACATTAGTTCTTAACTTCTTCTGGCTGCAAGCCCTAAGTCGGGATCAATATGACAACAGCCACTTCAAGTGCAGGGCGCGAAATTCAAAATATATGTTTTAGAAATATTTAACTTTCACACATTAACAAGTCCAATACAGCAAATGAAAGGTACACATCTTGTGAATCCAGCCAACATGTCCGATTTTTAAAATGTTTTACAGCGAAAACAGCACGTATATTTATGTTAGCTCACCACCAAATACAAAAAAGCACAGACATTTCTTTCACAGCACAGGTAGCATGCACAAAGCCAACCTAACTAACCAAGAACCAACCAAACTAACCAACAAACAACTTCATCAGATGACAGTCTTATAACATGTTATTCAATAAATCTATGTTTTGTTCGAAAAATGTGCATATTTCAGGTATAAATCATAGTTTACATTGCAGCTACAATCAGAAATTGCACCGAAAGCAGCCAGAATAATTACAGACACCAACGTCAAATACCTAAATACTCATCATAAAACATTTCTGAAAAATACATAGTGTACAGCAAATGAAAGACAGGCATCTTGTGATTCCAGCCAATATTTCCGATTTCTTAAGTGTTTTACAGCGAAAACACAGAATATAGCGTTATATTAGCTTACCACAATAGCCAGAAACACAAGCCATTTCCCAGTAGCAAAAGTTAGCGATCGTAACAAACCAGCAAAAGATATATAATTTTTGACTAACCTTGATAAGCTTCATCAGATGACAGTCCTATAACATCAGGTTATACATACACTTATGTTTTGTTCGAAAATGTGCATATTTAGAGCTGAAATCAGTGGTTATACATTGTGCTAAAGTAGCATCTTTTTCCCACAACGTCCGGATATTTTTCTGACACTTTTTCTGACACACATATTCTGACCAAATAGCTATTCATAAACATAACTAAAAAATACATGTTGTATAGGAAATGATAGATACACTAGTTCTTAATGCAATCGCCGTGTTAGAATTCTAAAAATAACTTCATTACGACATACAGCTTAGGTATGGCGAGAGAGTACCCAAAAGCTGGGCGCAAACGACTAGTTCACATGTTCGACAGATATATGAAATAGCATCATAAAATGGGTCCTACTTTTGCTGATCTTCCATCAGAATGTTGTACAAGGGGTCCTTTGTCGGGAACAATCGTTGTTTGGATTTAGAACGGCCTTTTTCCCTCTCGATTTAGCAAGCACACTTGCTAAGTGGCGCGAATCTCTCCATGTCAACAAACGGAAGAGAACGGAACACGGCAAAACTCCCGAAAAAATTTCAATAATCTGATTAAACTATATTGAAAAAACATACTTTACGATGATATTGTCACATGTATCAAATAAAATCAAAGCCGGAGATAGTAGTCGCCTATAACGACAGCTTTTCAAAAGGCAATCCCCGGTTCCTTCTTGCGCCTTCCTGAAAACAGGAAATGGGTGACACGTCATTCCATGAGGATTTATTCCAACTCAGACCAAGATAAACACTCCATTTCTTCTCTCACTGCCTCTTGACATCTAGGGGAAGGTGTATGACGTGCATGTATACTAATACGTATCATGCCCATTTATAGGCAGGCCCTAGAACAGAGCATAGTTTTCAGACTTTCCACTTCCTGGTCAGGAAGTTTGTGCCAAATGAATTCTGTTTTACTCACAGATATAATTCAAACGGTTTTAGAAACGAGAGTGTTTTCTATCCAATAGTAATAATAATATGCATATTGTACGAGCAAGAATTGAGTACGAGGCAGTTTAATTTGGGAACAAATTTTTACAAAGTCAAAATGGCGCCCCCCTATTGAGAAAAGGTTTTAACAGTGCTTTATGTTGCATCGGAATACCAATTAGGCTACAGCAGAGCGACATGAAGTGCTGGTCCCTGAAACGGCACGTAACACTTTTGAGAAAGTTGCCGCAACCACACATCCGCTATAGCAGAAACTATCTTTTACAATGTAACAACTCGCATTGGGGAGAATGGATCAAAGGGGACATACCTGCAGAGATGGTGAGACAAAACAACCAGGGCAAAGGATTACTAAGAAAAAAGAGGGAAAGGAGGTGTGGCCAGAGGTTGTGGAGGAACAAAACAAAGATTCCGCTTCCAACTATCCTGCTCTCCAATGTCCAAACACTGAAGGGGAAAATGGACGAATTGTGGGCAAACTCACTGTATCTATATGAATACAGGAAGGTATTTTCTAAAACTTGGGCTGTCGGAGGCTGTGCCCGACTCTGAAGTCACCCCTGACAGATTCACTATTACTCGGATGGACAGAGACTAGTGAGGCTACTGGTAAGGAGCACTGAGGGGGAGTCTGTGTTCTGATAAATGATAGGTAAAACTACGATTGTCAGGAAAAAAATCTGCACTCCTGATATAGAGCTACTGTCACTGTCACTGCACCCGTTCTTCCTGCCCCGTGAATTCCCCCAGCTTTTTCTGACTGTTGCTAATATCCATCGAAGAGCAAAGAGGGTCAAGGTGAACAAAGAGATAAAAAAGGCGAGATACAAGGATAAGGTGCAACAGACACTATCATAGGGATACTCTCCAGTACAAGGATAAGGTGCAACAGACACTATCATAGGGAGACTCTCCAGTACAAGGATAAGGTGTAACAGACACTATCATAGGGAGACTCTCCAGTACAAGGATATGGTGTAACAGACACTATCATAGGGAGACTCTCCAGTACAAGGATAAGGTGCAACAGACACTATCATAGGGAGACTCTCCAGTACAAGGATAAGGTGCAACAGACACTATCATAGGGAGACTCTCCAGTACAAGGATAAGGTGCAACAGACACTATCATAGGGAGACTCTCCAGTACAAGGATAAGGTGCAACAGACACTATCATAGGGAGACTCTCCAGTACAAGGATAAGGTGTAACAGACACTATCATAGGGAGACTCTCCAGTACAAGGATAAGGTGTAACAGACACTATCATAGGGAGACTCTCCAGTACAAGGATAAGGTGTAAAAGACACTATCATAGGGAGACTCTCCAGTACAAGGATACGGTGCAACAGACACTATCATAGGGAGACTCTCCAGTACAAGGATAAGGTGCAACAGACACTATCATAGGGAGACTCTCCAGTACAAGGATACGGTGCAACAGACACTATCATAGGGAGACTCTCCAGTACAAGGATAAGGTGTAACAGACACTATCATAGGGAGACTCTCCAGTACAAGGATACGGTGCAACAGACACTATCATAGGGAGACTCTCCAGTACAAGGATAAGGTGTAACAGACACTATCATAGGGAGACTCTCCAGTACAAGGATACGGTGCAACAGACACTATCATAGGGAGACTCTCCAGTACAAGGATACGGTGCAACAGACACTATCATAGGGAGACTCTCCAGTACAAGGATACGGTGCAACAGACACTATCATAGGGAGACTCTCCAGTACAAGGATAAGGTGTAACAGATAATGCCTCAGGGAGACTCTCGGTATGCCTGGTTGTTAAGAATATGGCAAACGCCCCCTTCAAAGGGAGGCAACGTCTCCATCCCTGCCCGGACGAGAGAGTGTGCCTCTACAGCCAATTAACTAAATTAGTTATTCACCTGCTTTGAAGGACGGGGCGCCCCTGCTCCCCCAGCCTATCTAGAGGAGGATGTCATGGCAACCGACCAACATTGAAACCCAGCCTACTGCACTTTACTGAGACAATGAAACCCAGCCTACTGCATGTAAGTATTCTTTGCTGTTGTTTTTCTATTACATTTTTTTAAAATATGTGACATGTTTTATGACTGCAAATTTTTTTTCCTCTCTGAGGACAGAAGTTTTCTGAATATAAATCATTAGATAGTCCTTAATTAGGAATGTATCTTCACACACGCACATGCAGGCAAACACACACACACACACACCTTAAGAGGCTGGTGGAGAAGCTACCGGAGGACGGGCTCATTATTGTGGCTGCAATGGAATCAATGGAATGCTACACAAAAAATTGCTGGGTTAAAAAAAAAACTGCGCTGGGTAATAGTGGACAGAACACACGTTGGGTTGTTTTGACCCAGCCAGTTGGGTCACATTGTTTTGTCACTCTCACAGATGCGTAGCCTATTGGGGGCGTGTCTATAAGTTAGTTATTTTTGCCACCCGTGAGATTTCATCCTTCCTGTTCATCATGTTAAGTATGTGCACTGCACATTTCTTTATTTTCTTTCATATTTTTACACATGACTTATTTTAACATAAAATTGGACACCAAGGAACTTGAAGCTCACAACCTGCTCCACTACAGCCCTGTCGATGAGATTGGGGGCGTGCTCGGTCTTCCTTTCCTGTAGTCCCCAATCATCTCCTTTGTCTTGATCATGTTGAGGGAGAGGTTGTTGTCCTTACACCACAAGGTCAGATCTCTGACCTCCCTATAAGCTATCTCGTGTCAGTGAATATGTCTACCACTGTTGTGTCATCGGAAAAGTGAATGGTGTTGGAGTTGTGCCTGGCCATGTAGTTATGAGTGAACAGGGAGTACAGGAGGGGACTGAGCATGCACCCCTGAGGGGCACCAGTGTTGAGGATCAGGGTGGCGTGTGTTGTTACCTACCCATACCACCTGGGGGTGTTCCGTCATGAAGTCCAGGATCCAGTTGCAGAGGGAGGTGTTTAGTCACAGGGTCCTTAGCTTAGTGATGAGCTTTGAGGGAACTATGGTGGTGAATGCTTAGCTGTAGTGAATGAATAGGATTCTCATGTAGGGGTTCCTTTTATCCAGATGTGAAAGGGTAGTGTGGAGTGCTATAGAGATTGCATCATCTGTTGATCTGTTAGGCCGGTATGCAAATTGGAGTGGGTCTACGGTTTCCGGGATAAGGGTGTTGATGTGAGCAATGAGCAGCCTTTCAAAGCACTTCATGGCTACAGACGTGCGTGCTACGGGTCAGTAGTCATTTAGGCAGGTTACCTTAGTGTTCTTGGGCACAGGGACTATGGTGGTCTGCTTGAAACATGTAGGTATTACAGACTCAGACAGGGAGAGGTTGAAAATATCATTGAAGACACTTGCCAGTTGATCAGCGCACGCTCGGAGAAAACGTCCTGGTAATCTGTCTGGCCCTGCGGCCTTGTGAATGTTGACCTGTTTAATGGTCTTACTCACATCAGCTGCAGAGAGCGTGATCACACAGTCATCTGAAATAGCTGATGCATGTTTCAGTGTTACTTGCCTCGAAGAAAGCATAGAAGTTATTTAGCTCGTCTGGTAGGATCGTGTCACTGGGCAGCTCTCGGCCGTGCTTCCCTTTTGTAGTCTGTAATACTTTGCAAACCCTGCCACATCCGACGACCGTCGGAGCCGGTGTGGTACGATTCGATCTTATTCCTGTATTGACGCTTTGCCTGTTTGATGGTTCGTCGGAGGGTATAGCAAAATTTCTCATAAACTTCCGGGTTAGAGTCCCGCTCCTTAAAAGCGGCAACTCTACCCTTTAGCTCAGTGCGGATGCTGCCTCTAATCCATGGCTTCTGGTTGGGGTACGTACTTACATTCACTGTGGGGACGATGTCATCGATGCACTTATTGATGAAGCCAGTGACTGATGTGTTCTACTCCTCAATGCCATTGGAAGAATTCCAGAACATATTCCAGTCTGTTTTAGCAAAACAGTCCTGTAGTTTAGCATCTGCTTCATCTGACCACTTTTTTATTGACCGAGTCACTGGTGCAGGCTGCTTTAATTTTTGGCTTGTAAGCAGGAATGAGGAGTATAGAATTATGATCAGATTTACCAAATGGAGGGCGAGGGAGAGATTTGTTTGCGTCTCTGCACGTGGAGTAAAGGTGTTTTAGAGTTTTTTTCCCACTGGTTGCAGCATTTAATATGCTGATAGAAATGAAGTAAAACAGATTTAAGTTTCCCTGCATTAAAGTCCCCGGCCACTAGGAGCACCTCCACTGGATGAGCATTTTCTTGTTTGCTTATGGCAGTATACAGCTCATTGAGTGCGGTCTTAGGGCCAGCATCGGTCTGTGGTGGAATATAGACAGTTATGTAAAATACAGATGAAAACTCTCTAGGTATATAGTATGTTCTACAGCTTATCATGAGATACTCTACCTCAGGCAAGCAAAAACCTTGATACTTCCTTAGATATCGTGCACCAGCTGTTGTTTACAAATATACATACACCGCCAGCCCATGTCTTACCAGAGGCTGCTGTTCTATCCTACCGCTAGAGATACTCCTCTAGCTGTATGTTATTCATGTCGTCCTTCAGCCACGACTCAGTGAAACATAAGATATTACAGTTTTTAATGTCCCATTGGTAGGATATACATGCTTTTAGTTCATCCCATTTATTTTCCTGTGATTGCCATCTGTACTATTAGCCAACGTACAAAGGCCCGTCACCCATCCCCGTCACCTGATTCTCACAAGGCACCCTGATCTCCTTCCGCAAATTCTCTGTCTCTTTCTCCTGTGAATGACGGGGATGAGGGCCTGTTCATGTCTCTGGAGTTAATCCCTCGTCGCACTCATTAAAGAAAAATGGTTCGTACAATTCTAGATGTCCAGAAGCTCTTTTTGGTCATAAGAGATAGTAACAGCTACATTATGTACAAAACAAGTTACAAAAAATGTGAAAAAACAAACAGAGCATGGTTGGTTAAGAGCCAATAAAACAGCAGCCATCCCCTCCGGCGCCATTATACACCACTCCATAGGCAATTGAGAAACTCATACTCTTGTGTAAGCCTCATATGAGCTACAAATGTGTGAGTGAAAAAGCTTAACATACAGATGACAATAGAACAGAATACATTAACCAAAAATGTATTTTTAAATAACTCACTGAAAGCAACGCCCTTACTAAGCCACACCTCAAGTGTTGTGATCTTACCTGGTGGGTCATAGCTCAATAAACTAGCATCAATATCCCAAAAACTCAACAGAACCCCCCTTTGTAGCTGTTCTATCATCAGGTTTTAGTTTTCGGTGCAGCGGTCGTATTTGGTGAGGACCCGGGGTGGCATGCCAAATATCTTCAGCCGCCTTAGGAAGTAGAGACACTTTTGCGACCTCTTGGCAAGCGTGCTGATGTGGGGGGTCCATGTGAAGTCCTTTGTGATGTGACACCGAGGAACTTAAAACTGCTGACTCTCTCTACTGCAGTCCTGTTGATGTGGATCAGGGCACGTTCCCTCCTCTGCTACCTGAAGTCCACAATCAACTATTTTGTTATGCTGACGCTGAGAGAAGGGTTGTTGTCCTGGCACCACAATGTCAGTTCACTTACCTCTCTATTCGTCATTGTTGGTTATCAGGCCTTCAACCGTGGTGTTGTCAGCAAACCTTATGATGGAGTTGGTGTCACGCAAAGCTGTGCAGTCGTGGGTGAACAGGGAGTACAGCAGAGGACTGAAGACAAACCCCTGGGGGGCCCCTGTGTGACGTGTCAGCCTGTGATCTGCCCGTCAGGAAGTCCAAGGGCCTCATTTATCAATCATGCGTAGGCACAAACTTTACACATAGCCATGACCATGCGTACGCACAGTGCCAAGTGATGGAATAAGAAAACTGTTTGTCAAGCATAGAATGGGGAAAATACAGTGAGTGCACAAAACATTAGGAACACCTTCCTAATATTGAGTTGCACCCCTTTTGTCCTCAGAACAGCCTCAATTCATTGGAGAACGGACTACAAGGTGTCAAAATATTGGCCCATGTTGACTCCAATGCTTCTCACAGTTGTGTCATGTTGGCTGGATGTCCTTTGGGTGGTGGACCATTCTTGATACCCACGGGAAACAGTTTGATTGTGAAAAATCCAGCAGATATGCAGTTCTTGACATACTCAAACCGGTGTGCCTGGCACCTACTACCATACCCCGTTCAAAGGCACTTGAATATTTTCTCTTGCCCATTCACCCTCTGAATGTCACACATACATAATTAATGTCTCAATTGTCTCAAGGATAACAATCATTCTTTAAATGGTCTCCCATTTATGTACACCGATTATACGTTGATTTAACAGGTGACATGAATAAGGGATCATAGCTTTCACCGGGATTCACCTGGTCAGTCTATGTCATGGAAAGAAAAGGTGTTCCTAATGTTTTGTACACTCAATATATGTTGAAAATGTCTGATATTGTGAGAGCAATAATTAGAAATCTTTTCAATTTCATTGTATTTTCATTGTGAATTAATTTAACATATCTTGACAGGAATATCATTTGACCTTATCAGTGCATTTGTCACGATAACAATCCACATAAAGTACAGTAATTTGTTAAATTAGAGGCACGTGTGAAAGTGAAACCATTGTTATAATACTATAAAAGACTAAGATAATGGGAAATCGAATGAGAGGCTGATCTTGCTCTGTTGAAAGATTTGGCACACGCTGCGTTTTGCAGAGTGTGTTTTTAGAGAAAGGTGGGACTTTTTTGCAGAACATACAGATTGGCTCACCATTTCCCAAAAACAGTCTTATAGGATTTTTGCAAAGATTTAAGGCCTACTTCAAAAAGGCAAACACATGCCATTCCGGTGCACATCCAAGTGCTATCCACCCTCAGGTTTTTGGCTACATGTAAATTTCAGTGGGAGCTTTCCGATTGGTATCTCACAGCCCTCAATGAGCCAATGTTTTGGATGCAATCATCAGCAATTTTTTATTTTTTTTTAACTTTATTAAACTAGGCAAGTCAGTTAAGAACAAATCTTATTGTCACGCGGGACTAGGCGGGTGAGGAAGGAATCAGGCGCAGAGTTCCACAGGGAAAAGGTGCACTTTAAAGCGGCACAAAACAACGAGCCCACAAAACAGGGCGCGGAATAATAATATGGACCACCCAAAACACAGGGCGCGGAATAATAATATGGACCACCCAAAACACAGGGCGCGGAATAATAATATGGACCACCCAAAACACAGGGCGCGGAATAATAATATGGACCACCCAAAACACAGGGCGCGGAATAATAATATGGACCACCCAAAACACAGGGCGCGGATAATAATATGGACCACCCAAAACACAGGGCGCGGATAATAATATGGACCACCCAAAACACAGGGCGCGGATAATAATATGGACCACCCAAAACACAGGGCGCGGAATAATAATATGGACCACCCAAAACACAGGGCGCGGAATAATAATATGGACCACCCAAAACACAGGGCGCGGAATAATAATATGGACCACCCAAAACACAGGGCGCGGATAATAATATGGACCACCCAAAACACAGGGCGCGGATAATAATATGGACCACCCAAAACACAGGGCGCGGATAATAATATGGACCCGAACAGGGCGCGGATAATAATATGGACCACCCAAAACACAGGGCGCGGATAATAATATGGACCACCCAAAACACAGGGCGCGGATAATAATATGGACCACCCAAAACACAGGGCGCGGATAATAATATGGACCACCCAAAACACAGGGCGCGGAATAATAATATGGGCCACCCAAAACACAGGGTGCGGATAATAATATGGACCACCCAAAACACAGGGTGCGGATAATAATACGGACCACCCAAAACACAGGGTGCGGAATAATAATACGGACCACCCAAAACACAGGGTGCGGATAATAATACGGACCACCCAAAACACAGGGCGCGGAATAATAATACGGACCACCCAAAACACAGGGCGCGGAATAATAATACGGACCACCCAAAACACAGGGCGCGGATAATAATACGGACCACCCAAAACACAGGGCGCGGATAATAATACGGACCACCCAAAACACAGGGCGCGGATAATAATACGGACCACCCAAAACACAGGGCGCGGATAATAATACGGACCACCCAAAACACAGGGTGCGGAATAATAATACGGACCACCCAAAACACAGGGTGCGGAATAATAATACGGACCACCCAAAACACAGGGTGCGGAATAATAATACGGACCACCCAAAACACAGGGTGCGGAATAATAATACGGACCACCCAAAACACAGGGTGCGGAATAATAATACGGACCACCCAAAACACAGGGTGCGGAATAATAATACGGACCACCCAAAACACAGGGTGCGGAATAATAATACGGACCACCCAAAACACAGGGTGCGGAATAATAATACGGACCACCCAAAACACAGGGTGCGGAATAATAATACGGACCACCCAAAACACAGGGTGCGGAATAATAATACGGACCACCCAAAACACAGGGTGCGGAATAATAATACGGACCACCCAAAACACAGGGTGCGGAATAATAATACGGACCACCCAAAACACAGGGTGCGGAATAATAATACGGACCACCCAAAACACAGGGTGCGGAATAATAATACGGACCACCCAAAACACAGGGTGCGGAATAATAATACGGACCACCCAAAACACAGGGTGCGGAATAATAATACGGACCACCCAAAACACAGGGTGCGGAATAATAATACGGACCACCCAAAACACAGGGTGCGGAATAATAATACGGACCACCCAAAACACAGGGTGCGGATAATAATACGGACCACCCAAAACACAGGGTGCGGAATAATAATATGGACCACCCAAAACACAGGGTGCGGAATAATAATATGGACCACCCAAAACACAGGGTGCGGATAATAATACGGACCACCCAAAACACAGGGTGCGGAATAATAATATGGACCACCCAAAACACAGGGCGCGGAATAATAATATGGACCACCCAAAACACAGGGTGCGGATAATAATATGGACCACCCAAAACACAGGGTGCGGATAATAATATGGACCACCCAAAACACAGGGCGCGGAATAATAATATGGACCACCCAAAACACAGGGCGCGGAATAATAATATGGACCACCCAAAACACAGGGTGCGGATAATAATATGGACCACCCAAAACACAGGGTGCGGATAATAATATGGACCACCCAAAACACAGGGCGCGGAATAATAATATGGACCACCCAAAACACAGGGCGCGGAATAATAATATGGACCACCCAAAACACAGGGCGCGGAATAATAATATGGACCACCCAAAACACAGGGTGCGGATAATAATATGGACCACCCAAAACACAGGGCGCGGATAATAATATGGACCACCCAAAACACAGGGTGCCAGGTCCAGAACACGAACACCACTACCTAACGTACACACGTAACACAAATACAATCCCGCACAAAACAAGGGCGGGGACACATACTATAAATAAGGAAGCCCATCAAGCACATACAACAGGACACAGGTGAAACTAATAAGACAAAACCAACGAAAAAGGGATCGGTGACGACGACCGCCGAGCACCGCCCGAACAGGCAGGGGAGCCAACTTCGGCGGAAGTCGTGACACTTATTTACAATAACAGCCTAGGAACACTGGGTTAACTGCCTTGTTCAGGGATAGAACAACAGATTTTTACCTTGTCAGCTCAGTGATTCGATCTGGCAACCTTCCGGTTACTAGTTCAACACTTTAACCACTAGGCTACCTGCCACTACCTGCCGCCCCAAAATGAACTGGAACATACAACAGGTTGAAGTCAAGAGGGGTTTCTTTGCCATGATTCCATCAATGGGTTCCCAAATATGAATGGACCAATAGACTCACCCACATCGCCATAAAATCCCCATCCCAAAATAACTTAAACTATGCGAACAGAAAATGCATCCAACCTTATCCTGCAGTATCAACTGCACATTATGTGATACATAAAAGACGCTGCTGGATGTGGTGACAGGGAGGCACGACGCGTTCATTCTGCAAAACAGAAATGTTGGCCTGTACGCCTGCAAATGGAAGCTGTTGAGGATAAACGGCCTACTCATTTACTGGTCAAACCACAACTGAGCGAGCCTATTAAAACCTTTTGGTTGCACTCAACCACTAGCACCTCTATTTCAGTCGCCGGAAAAGTTATTTTTATTTTTATATCTTTTCATGATACGGCGTTGTTGATTTCCCAAGGGCTTTTAAAGGCATGATTTACCATATATGGTTAATTAGGCAAATTTTGAAATGCAAATAGCCAAGGTTGTGCACGAGCACTGAGGCTGAGAAGAACTGGTAATTATCAATGATGATCTCCTTCCAGTGTGTCTATGACACTCTTCGAATTGTATGATAAATCATACATTTTAAGTAGTTTCTATGCAATATTGATAAATGAGGCCACAGGATCCAGTTGCAGAGTGTGTTGTCCAGACCCAGGGCTCTGAGCTCGGTGTCGAGCTTGGAGGGAACAATAGTGCTGAATGCTAAACTGTATTCAATTAACAGCATTCTCACATACTGTAGGTATTTCTCTTGTCCAGATGTGTGTATAGTGATGGAAATGGCATCGCAAATTGGAGTGGCTTCAGTGTGCCTGGCATGCTGGTCTTAGTGTAGGCCATGACTATCCTTATGAAGCACTTCGTGATGACCTGGGTGAGTGTGACAGGGGGATAGTCATTTGAGCATGTCACCTTATTTTTGGGGGGGCACTGGGAAGATGGTCTCCTTAAAGCAGTTGGGGACTACATTCTGGGACAGCTGGTTAGACACACTCTGAAGACGCTGCCAGGGATGGGCCCAAGGATTGGCCGGCGGCTTTGTGAGGATTCACGCCTTTGAATGTTCCTTTCTTCAGCCTTAGAGAGTGAAAGCACCTGATTGGCTGCAGCAGCGAGAATCTTCCTTAATGGCTCGGTATTGTCTGTTTCTTCCTGAATGGCTCGGTATTGTCTGTTTCGAAGCGAGCATAGAATGTGTTAAGCTTGTCTGGGAGGGAGGCTTCGTGGGCACCACAGATGGATTTGCCATTGTAGTTTGTGATAGTCTGTAGCCCTTGCCACATGCATTTCTAGTCTGAGTTGTCGAACATCAATACAACTGTCTGTATTGTCTTTTTGAGTCCCTGAATGGATTTGCTTGTACCTGCTTGACCTTGTATGCGCCGCAGCATTTTCCAGACAAATTGCTAGCAATAAAGGCAGAAAATGTCCAAACGGTTGCATAAAGGCACATAGCTTTCTGTAAGCATGAGCAAGGTCACTTCCACAATTCCAAATTATTTGTAATAAAACAAAAAGTGGATTTAATTGTGGATACATTTTCGCGTAAGGGTGTACAGTCAAGCATCTGTAATCTTCACTCCTCACTTCTCGCATATTGCTTATATCTACACTGCAACTCCTGCTCCAGCGAGGATCATTTAAATAGCAGTGACTTCACGAGTGCGCTCATCTTTGGTACTCGCATGGCACCAACATGTTCAGTACATAAGGCAAAGAGGTCTTTCTCAAGCAGCGTTGAGATGGAAGCTAGCGTGGTGTTCTAATAGAGGTGGAGACAACTTCAACGTCACAAGATGGCGATGTCAAAGATTATTTTCAATTCGTGATTATAATAATATAAAGACAACATATTTAAACATCCATGCATTAAGATCAACCCTGTCCAGAGACCTGCTTTGGATAAATGTGCACCATTCAGTGATGCACTTTGTAGCCTACTCTAACTCAACCTGTTTCTACTGTGTGCATTAGGACCTAACTGTCATTTTTATTGATACTGTGCATTAGTTGTATTTTGTACAAACATCCAGATACTCAGCTCATTTGTGTGGTGACTTTTTTTAGGGATGGGAGAGATACTCTGACTATTTATCTGTACGGCTGTGGACAGGTTGGGGTTATTGGGACAGTATTAAGCCCAGTCTTCCCTTGTGAAAAATCCACATGATTTCACGTGGAAAATAACATGAATTCACATGTACAATTTTATTTCACATGTGAAACCATGTAGTTTTGTAACACTTGATATCGTTAGGAAGTCCCCGGAATGTCACAAAATATCCACACCGTTATCAATTTACACATTTCACACCCTTCGACATACATGATGCAAGTTTTATTATGCAACAAGTCCTCACCTGGGATTTGAAATCACAACCTCTTAGTTCACAGCAGTCCGATCTTCATATTACACTTCAATGTCTGTGTCAATGACTAAGTTCGCCTGTATTCCTACACTTTAGACTTCAAATTAAATCTCAACTTTGTATAATACACTCAATCATTTTTGGTGTGAATAACATTAACACAGAAAAAAATACCTCACCAACATTAGACAACTATACAGAAAACACTCAAATAGTTAAAATAACTCAATGACATCAGTGATGAGAGAACAGTCTGAATAACTCATTTACTGAACAACTAAAATAGCAGCACAGCTAGCACTCTTTTGCTAAGTACAGAGATGTATTATATGTAATGAACAGGTAGAGGACTTCTGAGATTGCTACAGATGTTGTGGCGCAGAAGAAAGATCAGAGTACCCCAAAGGTTGTGAATTCAAATCCCAGGTGGGGTCATCTCAAAAGTTCAGTACTAAATGATCAAATGTTATGTCGTGACTATCATTAATGTGTTTGACTGTTATTTTATAAAATATTTACATGCCACGTTCAATTATTACGCGATTAAATTACTCATGTAACAATTAATTAAGTAGTAATCTGAGGCACCATGGAAAAAGTTATTTAACAAGTTACTATCTCCCGACTAAACTCTAAAGATATTAAAATCTCTTATGTCAGTCATAGTCAATTCATTCATTCACCTTATCGGTCTCTTTCTGAATGTTGCAAAATTCTTGGATATCTGCACGAACACTAGAATAAATGATGAATCAGCGATATACAAATTGGCTAATTATTTATTTACTAACTAACTACACAGAATTACATAAACACACAAACAGGATAGTTTACACATTGATTACTACACAATGCAATGAAAAGTCTCTAGTGGACTAAACCGATATGATGGCTTGTTACACAAAATGGTGGATTCAAAAGAGAGGGAAAGTGAGAGACAAAAGAATTCCACTATCGCACATACAGCTGATAACTATGCTCATGGAAATGTGAATAGTTTGCACACATATTTACGTGTGTATGTCTTTGCTGTCTCTGTTGAAAACACTTGATCCATCTACGGGGAGTAATTCAACATAAAATCTCTGGTTGTGTCCTTTGTAGCTGTAGCTTCTCTGTCTCGGAGTGTCAGAACGGATGTTCCAGAGGAAGTTTACGTTAGAATGTATCTTTCAAAGTACCACCCGTTTGTCATCTGTTGAGTTTACTAGACTAAAGTACCTAAACAGCTGCAGACTGAATGTTTCTGTGTAGTCTTCTTCAAGAGAGAGAGAGTTTCTAACTATTTCATACCTTTCAGCTCAAGCTGTCGGTCATGCTGGTCTAATGTAGTTCTAGAATCATTTTACACTCCCTTAGCAACCCGGCACTGTACTGGTCTCTAGAGATTTAAATTCCTACTATTCCAACGTGGAGCCACACTCAACGTTTTTCTGGTCTCGTAGATTCTAACCATTCGTGATGTTCTGTCTAATATGTTAATTCTTCACAAGGGGTTTTATGCACTCTGGCAAAAGGGGCGTTCCATGATGCCGACAATGTCTGTGCTCACGTGGGTGCGGCCACTTACTGGTTAAGACTTTATATGACAAACAACTCTCTCATTTAACTTCTTGACGCTAGGGGCCAGATTTTTTAATTTTTTTAAAATAACGTTCCCAAGGTAAACTGACTATTTCTCAGGCCCAGATCGTAGAATATGCATATAATTTACAGATTAGGATAGAAAACTCCAAAGTTTCCAAAACATTGTCTGTGAGTATAACAAAACTGATTTTGCAGGCGAAAACCTGAGGAAATCCAACCCGGAAGTGCATAATTTTTTTTAAAATCCCTGTTTCATTGCCTGCCCCTCTTCCATTTAAAGGGGTATCAAACAGATTCCTTTTCCAATGGCTTCCTCAGGCTGTGACCAGGCTTTAGACAGTTTCAGGCTTTTATTTTGAAGAATGAGTGAGATTTTTCAAAACGAAAATGTAGCTTGACATTTTCTTTCTCTCTTTTATTGAACAACCTGAGGATTGATTATAAAAAACGTTTGACATGTTTCTACGAACATTACGGATACCTTTTGGAATTTGTGTCTGCCTTTCAGGAACGGAACGAGGCTGCGGTTTTCTGAACATAACGCGCAAACCAAATGGCGGTTTTTGGTTATAAAACTAATATTTATCGAACAAAAAGAACATTTGTTCAACTGGGAGTCTCGTGAGTGCAAACATCCGAAGATTATCAGAGGTAAGCAATTAATTTTATTGCTTTTCTGAACATGCTAATTTGGGGCTAGCTGTTCTTACTGTTTTGTCTAGTGATTGATAAACTCACAAATGCTTGGATTGCTTTCGCTGTAAAGCATATTTTCAAAATCTGACACGATAGGTGGATTAACAACAAGTTAAGCTGTGTTTTGGTATATTTCACTTGTGATTGCATGATTATAAATATTTTTTGTAATATTTTGCACCGTAAAGTTCAGCGGTTGTTTAGGAAAATGATCCCGTAAAAGGGATCCGTGAGCAGAGAAGTTAACTGCCTTGTTCAGGGGCAGAACGACAGATGTTTTACCTTGCAACCTTTCGGTTACTAGGCCAATGCTCTAACCACTTGGCTACCTGCCGCCCCAAAACTTATGGTACATTGTTCTGTCATTACTGTCATGACTCTGTGAGTATCTGAAGGATCAGTGAGTCCACTCTACAGCACCCTCTCTCTCCCTCAGAGGGGGAGACGGGTGAAGATGTCAGTTTTATGACGGTCATAAATACCTTGTAGAAACTCTGCCTTTGGGCTCTGCAGGCTTGATGGGAAAGAAACCTTGTTACAAGGAGATTCCTCCTGCCAAAACTACAACATCAAAAGGCCGGATAATGAAACAATAGTTCTGTAATCCAAACGTTGGGAATAGTCTGTGGGTATTTAAAGAATAACCATGTCCAAAAGTTGTTGTTTTGTGATATCATGAAGGACGGTATAACTAAATGACTGTACATGTCCCAGTTATCAGATTTACATTTAAATGTTGTGGTACGTATATGATTAACTTCTTATGGCTGCAGCCCGGCGTCGGTACACTTATGACAACAGCCAGCTCAAGTGCAGGGCGCGAAATTCAAAAGATATATTTTTTTAAATATTTAACTTTCACACATTAACAAGTCCAATACAGCATATGAAAGGTACACATCTTGTGAATCCAGCCAACATGTCCGATTTTTAAAATGTTTTACAGCCAAAACACCACGTATATTTATGTTAGCTCACCACCAAATACAAAAAAGGACAGACATTTCACAGCACAGGTAGCATGCACAAAGCCAACCTAACTAACCAAGAACCAACCAAACTAACCAACAAACAACTTCATCAGATGACAGTCTTATAACATGTTATTCAATAAATCTATGTTTTGTTCGAAAAATGTGCATATTTCAGGTATAAATCATAGTTTACATTGCAGCTACAATCAGAAATTGCACCGAAAGCAGCCAGAATAATTACAGACACCAACGTCAAATACCTAATTACTCATCATAAAACATTTCTGAAAAATACATAGTGTACAGCAAATGAAAGACAGGCATCTTGTGATTCCAGCCAATATTTCTGATTTATTAAGTGTTTTACAGCGAAAACACAATATAGCGTTATATTAGCTTACCACAATAGCCAGAAACACAAGCCCTTCCCCAGCAGTAAAAGTTAGCGATCGTGACAAACCAGTAAAAGATATATAATTTTTGACTAACCTTGATATTCTTCATCAGATGACAGTCCTATAACATCAGGTTATACATACACTTATGTTTTGTTCGAAAATGTGCATATTTAGAGCTGAAATCAGTGGTTACACATTGTGCTAACGTAGCTACTATTTCCCACAACGTCCGGATATTTTTCTGACACTTTTTCTGACACACATATTCTGACCAAATAGCTATTCATAAACATAACTAAAAAATACATGTTGTATAGGAAATGATAGATCCATTAGTTCTTAATGAAATCGCAGTGTTAAAATTCTAAAAAATAACTTCATTACGACATCCAGCTTCGGTATAGCTAGAGTACCCAAACGTTGGGCGCCGACGACTAATTCACATGTACGACAGATATATGAAATAGCATCATAAAATGTTTCTTACTTTTGCTGATCTTTCATCAGAATGTTGGACAAGGGGTCCTTTGTCGGGAACAATCGTTGTTTGGATTTAGAACGGCCACTTTCCCTCTCGATTTAGCAAGCACACTAGCCAAGTGGCACGAATCTCTCCATCGTCAACAAACGGAAGAGAATGGAACACGGCAAAACTCCCGAAAAAATTTCAATAATCTGATTAAACTATATTGAAAAAACATACTTTACGATGATATGGTCACATGTATCAAATAAAATCAAAGCCGGAGATAGTAGTCGCCTATAACGGCAGCTAAACAGAAGGCAAATCCAGGTACCACCTCGCGCTCTCCAGAAAACCGGAAATGGGGGACACGTCATACAAAGAGCTTGTATTCCACCTCAGACCAAGATAAACACTAAATTTCTTCTCTCACCGCCTCTTGACATCCAGGGGAAGGTCTATGAAGTGCATGTATACTAATACGTATCATGCCCATTTATAGGCAGGAAGTAGAACAGAGCCTCGATTTCAGACTTTCCACTTCCTGGTCAGGAAGTTTGTGCCAAATGAGTTCTGTTTGACTCACAGATATAATTCAAACGGTTTTAGAAACTAGAGAGTGTTTTCTATCCAATAGTAATAATAATATGCATATTGTACGAGCAAGAATTGAGTACGAGGCCGTTTGAAATGGGCACCTTTTATCTGGCTACTCAATACTGCCCCTGCAGCCCAAACAAGTTAAATATGAAACTATTTGTGAGAAGATGTGATGTTAGCCTTTTAACCCACTGTTCCTAGGCCGTCATTGAAAATAAGAATTTGTTCTTAGCTGACTTGCCTAGTCAAATAAAGGTAAAATAAAATAAGTGAGTTCAGTTGTTCACATGTGAAACCATATGTTCACATGTTGTTAGGAATCCCTTTGGCCCAACAGTCTGGGGGGGGGGATGGTAATGGGACCCGTAACACAACTCACGCAAATTATAATAGTAAAAACGTAACAGTGAGAACAAATAACCACGACAACTAATATCTACCGGGGGAGGGGGGGGGGGGGGGGGGGGGGGGCAGGAAAAGGGGCTGAGCTGGACCCAAGGAAAGAAACAAATATCCCAAAACACCCCTAAGCTAGACTAGCCTTTTTCAACAACAGCTAACTAACTAACCAAAAATACAGTGGGTGGTCCGCCCAGTTCTAACTAGTGTATTTAACAAAGTTTACCTACGGGTAGTGTATGCCCATGGGCGTCTTATCTTGGTTACCCCCTTTTCCCACCATCAAACAAACACTCACACACTATAACCAAAACAATACTCACAGGTGGGGACAAAGTGACATGTGTCCTCAACCACACAAGAGGTCTACAAACATATGGCATTATAGAGAGATTGCTACACAAAGAGATCGAGCTCCAGAGAAAACAACTGACAGGGTTTTTAAACCAAGGGAAAGGGAATGTGATTGGGCAGGAGAAAAGGAGCAGGTGTCTTCTGATTAGGGACTGATTGATGACTGATTGGGGAATGATGATGGTCACCTGTGAGTAGGGGAGAAGGAGAGAAAAGAAATACACACAGGATACACACAGAATACCTGTATCCGTAACACATGTATTCAATATAAAGTTCACATGTTAACACCACCTTTTCACATACGAGGAGAATAATGTTTTCACCTCACGTGAATTGCAGATTGACATGTGGAATTGTGAGTTTCACCTGTGAAAAACATTCATATGTGAAAATGTAATTAGTATTTTCACAAGTGAAAAACTTTGACATGCGAAAACCTAAATCTCACATGTGGAATTGCATTTCACGTTTCAAAATTGAATTTCCACTTTCACATGTGAAAAACGTTTAAATGTTTTCACTTGAAGTTTCATGTTATCACATGTTGCTTTTACATGTCACATGTTATCATATTAACTTCACATAAGATTCATGATTCATGTTGTTTTTAATAAGAGTTAAATCGTTGGATAACAAAAGTAGGCTGTAATGACGAGAGTATACGACTATTGACTATAAAAGTGTGCTGTTTTCTGTCGTTTTAAACAGCTTGTGTCATAAAGGAAGATCCAAGGCAGGTTGGATTAATTAGCATACAGGGAGGGACAAGGAAATATGGTCAAAATGTGGATGCAGTGGGCAGTGTCACGCCCTGACTGTAGAGAGCGTTTTATGTCTCTATTTTGGTTTGGTCAGGGTGTGATTTGGGTGGGCAGTCTATGTTCTATGATTTTCTATTTCTATGTGTTTGGCCGGGTGTGGTTCTCCATCAGAGGCAGCTGTCTATCGTTGTCTCTGATTGAGAACCATACTTAGGTAGCCTTTTCCCACCTGTGTTTTGTGGGTAATTATTTTCCGTGTGTGTTTGTGTGCGCCTTGGTTGCGTCACGTTCTTTGCTGTTTACCTGTTTGTTTTTTGGTTGTTTCGGTTTCACTTTCATTAAAAGATGTGGAACTACATGCCGCTATGCCTTGGTCGATTTATGACAGGGAGTTTGAGGATAGCGAGCGTGACAGGCAGATTAGAGAAATTTTGTTAACATGAGTAGACGCAACAAATCTCGATCAGATCGTGATCGGATCATCTTGATCGAATGACAACAACCACATGTTAATGCAAGGTGTAACCACGGCTGGGTCAAAAGTGTTCTGTACAATATTGACCCAAATTGGGTTGTTTTTAACCTAGCAGTTTACACATCAAACACATGGAAACACTAACAGCGTGTTTAACTCCATTGAGTTAATTCCAGCCATTACAATGATCCCGTCCTCTTATTGTCGTCCCAACAGCCTCTTCTGACACACACACACACAAACACACAAAGCACACACACATTAGCAATGGTTGCAGAGTTCTCATCAACCTTGGAAAGGCAGTCTCGGTTTTTAATGTCATTACTTAATATCAAGCTAGATGAAGAATGCTGCAGTCTGATCACGGACACATCACACAAAAGCACACATGCTCTAGTGTCACCTGCACATTATTGAAAAATTAACACTGAATTCTTGGCAAGGCATATTTGAATGCCAAGCATTCAATCGTTCTCGAGCATAACCTTGATGATCTGAGAGGTATTGTATTTCAGACAATTACTGGTAGCTTTCATTTGCGAGGACAGATAAGCAATTCGTTTAGGGAAAAAACTTAATGGGACAGAAGTTCAGAAAACAAAGATGATGTTTTGGAAAGGCCTGAGCTGTCAATCTCGTCCTTCCTCCCCTTCCCTCAGCAGTATTGTGTCTGTGAACATGACCTCACCATGCTCTTGCGATGACATATTTCTCTCCATTACCAGTGATACAGTGACTGATCATTAGGTCATTGCATTATAACAGATCATAGGGCCTAGTCTCGACAACTAAAGCTACACAACATATTGAAGCTTGGAACGATCATATGGATCATATGTTGATTTGCGGCCGCTCGCCGCAGGTCCTCCTATCTAGCTGCTTCCACTTGTTCCGCTTCCGTCTCTTGCCTTGGACGCCAGTCAAACAGTGTTTAATGATATGATGCAGTCTCTTTGCGGCATCTCCCAATAAAGTGTCACTGTGCAGCCCCTGGTATTTGCCTTGGATGGTCTGGAGGACAAACCGGGCAGGTTTACTGTTTTCCTCCATCTGTTGGTGTTAGTTTAGGCAAGGTAAGACGTTTATTTGGGAACTTGAGTGGAGCGTAGCGAAGGCTAATTCTAGGGGCGACACAAATCATATGACAAAGTAAAAGATGTCCCTTTTATGATAGCCATTTTCTTTTCATTAGCGTCTCCCCATCTGAACTTGTCTAGCTCAGGGTTCGACTTTGATTGAGGGTTTGTGATGAGGTACAATTATTCAGGCTAGACCCCTTGATGAAAACCCAGAGGCATTATTGAATCCCATAATTAGAATCCAAAACCAATCTCCCTCTCCCTCCATTTCTGGCCAAAACTGTTGATGTCCTTCTGGAAGTTTGACATTTCTTAAAGTCTTCAAACTAACTAAGCCAAGCCATTAATGTGATGAAAATCCCAGTGAAAGTTATTTTGGTCGTAGTAGTTACAGTTAGACTCATGGTCCCACCTCGGTAGTTAACTTCTCTGGGGCAGGTGGGACGCAAATGTCCCACCGGCCAATAGCCAGGGAAAATACAGCGCGCCATATTCAAATAACATGATATAAAAATCTAACTTTCATTAAATCACACATGTAAGATACCAAATTAAAGCTACACTCGTTGTGAATCCAGCCAACATGTCAGATTTCAAAAAAGCTTTTCGGCGAAAGCATAAGATGCTAATATCTGATGATAGTACAAAAGTAAACAAAGAGAGAAGCATATTTCATCAATGCAAGCACGACACAAAACGCTGAAATAAAATATAAATCATGCCTTACCTTTGGCGAAATTCTTTTGTTGGCACTCCAATATGTCCCATAAACATCACAAATGGTCCTTTTGTTCAATTAATTCCGTCGATATATATCCAAAATGTCAATTTATTTGGACGGTTTCATCCAGAAAAACACAGCTTCCAACTTTCGCCAAGTCACTACAAAATATATCAAAAGTTACATGTAAACTTTACCAAAACATTTGAAACTACTTTGGTAATACAACATTAGGTATTTTTAAACGTTAATAATCGATCAATTTGAAGACGGGATGATCTGTGTTCAATACAAAAAGAAAACAAACTGACGCAACTTTTTTCGTAACGTGACTCTCTCAAAATATTTACTTCATGTGACCCTCATTGACGATAGCCCTACTTCTTCACTACACAAAGGAATAACCTCAACCGATTTCCAAGGACTGGTGACATCCAGTGGAAGAGGTAGGAACTGCAAGCAAGTCCATTAGAAATCTGGTGTCTCTAAAAAAACGAATTGAAAAGACAGTGACATCAAAAAAATACAAATTTTGAATGGTTTGTCCTCAGGGTTTTGCCTGCTACATAAGTTCTGTTATTCTCACAGACATGATTCAAACAGTTTTAGAAACTTCAGAGTGTTTTCTATCCAAATCTACTAATAATATGCATATCTTATATTCTGGGGATGAGTAGCAAGCAGTTGAATTTTGGCATGCTATTTTTCCCAAAAGTGAAAATGCTGCCCCCTGCCCTCAAGACGTTTTAAGACAGTTATACTCATGGTCCCACGTCGGTAGTTAAGACAGTTAGACTCATGGTCCCACCTCGGTAGTTAAGAGAGTTAGACTCATGGTCCCACCTCGGTAGTTAAGACAGTTAGACTCATTGTCCTACCTCGGTAGTCAAGACAGTTAGAATCATGGTCCCACCTCAGTAGATAAGCCAGTTAGACTCATGGTCCCACCTCGGTAGTTAAGACAGTTAGACTCACGGTCCTACCTCAGCAGATAAGACAGTTAGACTCATGTTCCTACCTCGGTAGTTAAGACAGTTAGACTCATGTTCCCACCTCAGCAGATAAGACAGTTAGATTCACAGTCCCACCTCGGTAGTTAAGACAGTTAGAATCATTGTCCTACCTCGGTAGTTAAGACAGTTAGACTCATGTTCCCACCTCAGCAGATAAGCCAGTTAGAATCATGGTCCCACCTCAGTAGATAAGCCAGTTAGACTCATGGTCCCACCTCGGTAGTTAAGACAGTTAGACTCACGGTCCCACCTCAGTAGATAAGCCAGTGAGACTCATGGTCCTACCTCGGTAGTTAAGACAGTTAGAATCATGAACCTACCTCGGTAGTTAAGACAGTTAGACTCATGGTCCCACCTCGGTAGTTAAGACAGTTAGACTCATGGTCCCACCTCAGTAGATGAGCCAGTTAGACTCATGGTCCCACCTCAGTAGATGAGCCAGTTAGACTCATGGTCCCACCTCAGTAGTTAAGCCAGTTAGACTCATGGTCCCACCTCAGTAGATAAGCCAGTTAGACTCATGGTCCTACCTCGGTAGTTAAGACAGTTAGACTCATGGTCCCACCTCGGTAGTTAAGACAGTTAGACTCATTGTCCTACCTCGGTAGTCAAGACAGTTAGAATCATGGTCCCACCTCAGTAGATAAGCCAGTTAGACTCATGGTCTCACCTCAGTAGATAAGACAGTTAGACTCATGTTCCCACCTCAGCAGATAAGACAGTTAGACTCATGTTCCTACCTCGGTAGTTAAGACAGTTAGACTCATGTTCCCACCTCAGCAGATAAGACAGTTAGATTCACAGTCCCACCTCGGTAGTTAAGACAGTTAGAATCATTGTCTTACCTCGGTAGTTAAGACAGTTAGACTCACGGTCCCACCTCAGCAGATAAGCCAGTTAGACTCATGGTCCTACCTCGGTAGTTAAGACAGTTAGACTCACGGTCCCACCTCAGCAGATAAGACAGTTAGAATCATGGTCCCACCTCAGTAGATGAGCCAGTTAGACTCATGGTCCCACCTCAGTAGATGAGCCAGTTAGACTCATGGTCCCACCTCAGTAGATAAGCCAGTTAGACTCATGGTCCCACCTCAGTAGATAAGACAGTTAGACTCATGTTCCCACCTCAGTAGATAAGCCAATTAGAATCATGGTCCCACCTCAGTAGATAAGCCAGTTAGACTCATGGTCCCACCTCAGTAGATAAGACAGTTAGACTCATGGTCCCACCTCGGTAGTTAAGACAGTTAGACTCATGGTCCCACCTCGGTAGTTAAGACAGTTAGACTCATGTTCCCACCTCAGCAGATAAGCCAGTTAGAATCATGGTCCCACCTCAGTAGATAAGACAGTTAGACTCATGGTCCTACCTCGGTAGTTAAGACAGTTAGACTCACGGTCCCACCTCAGCAGATAAGCCAGTTAGACTCATGGTCCCACCTCGGTAGTTAAGACAGTTAGACTCACGGTCCCACCTCAGTAGATAAGCCAGTGAGACTCATGGTCCTACCTCGGTAGTTAAGACAGTTAGAATCATGAACCTACCTCGGTAGTTAAGACAGTTAGACTCATGGTCCCACCTCGGTAGTTAAGACAGTTAGACTCATGGTCCCACCTCAGTAGATGAGCCAGTTAGACTCATGGTCCCACCTCAGTAGATGAGCCAGTTAGACTCATGGTTCCACCTCAGTAGTTAAGCCAGTTAGACTCATGGTCCCACCTCAGTAGATAAGACAGTTAGACTCATGGTCCTACCTCGGTAGTTAAGACAGTTAGACTCACGGTCCCACCTCAGCAGATAAGCCAGTTAGACTCATGGTCCCACCTCAGTAGATGAGCCAGTTAGACTCATGGTCCCACCTCAGTAGATAAGCCAGTTAGACTCATGGTCCCACCTCAGTAGATAAGCCAGTTAGACTCATGGTCCCACCTCAGTAGATAAGACAGTTAGACTCATGTTCCCACCTCAGCAGATAAGCCAATTAGAATCATGGTCCCACCTCAGTAGATAAGCCAGTTAGACTCATGGTCCCACCTCAGTAGATAAGACAGTTAGACTCATGGTCCCACCTCGGTAGTTAAGACAGTTAGACTCATGGTCCCACCTCGGTAGTTAAGACAGTTAGACTCATGTTCCCACCTCAGCAGATAAGCCAGTTAGAATCATGGTCCCACCTCAGTAGATAAGACAGTTAGACTCATGGTCCTACCTCGGTAGTTAAGACAGTTAGACTCACGGTCCCACCTCAGCAGATAAGCCAGTTAGACTCATGTTCCCACCTCGGTAGTTAAGACAGTTAGACTCACGGTCCCACCTCAGTAGATAAGCCAGTGAGACTCATGGTCCTACCTCGGTAGTTAAGACAGTTAGAATCATGGTCCCACCTCGGTAGTTAAGACAGTTAGACTCATTGTCCTACCTCGGTAGTCAAGACAGTTAGAATCATGGTCCCACCTCAGTAGATAAGCCAGTTAGACTCATGGTCTCACCTCAGTAGATAAGACAGTTAGACTCATGTTCCTACCTCGGTAGTTAAGACAGTTAGACTCATGTTCCCACCTCAGCAGATAAGACAGTTAGATTCACAGTCCCACCTCGGTAGTTAAGACAGTTAGACTCATGGTCCTACCTCGGTAGTTAAGACAGTTAGACTCACGGTCCCACCTCAGCAGATAAGCCAGTTAGACTCATGGTCCCACCTCAGTAGATGAGCCAGTTAGACTCATGGTCCCACCTCAGTAGATGAGCCAGTTAGACTCATGGTCCCACCTCAGTAGATAAGCCAGTTAGACTCATGGTCCCACCTCAGTAGATAAGACAGTTAGACTCATGTTCCCACCTCAGTAGATAAGCCAATTAGAATCATGGTCCCACCTCAGTAGATAAGCCAGTTAGACTCATGGTCCCACCTCAGTAGATAAGACAGTTAGACTCATGGTCCCACCTCGGTAGTTAAGACAGTTAGACTCATGGTCCCACCTCGGTAGTTAAGACAGTTAGACTCATGTTCCCACCTCAGCAGATAAGCCAGTTAGAATCATGGTCCCACCGCAGTAGATAAGACAGTTAGACTCATGGTCCTACCTCGGTAGTTAAGACAGTTAGACTCACGGTCCCACCTCTGCAGATAAGCCAGTTAGACTCATGGTCCCACCTCGGTAGTTAAGACAGTTAGACTCACGGTCCCACCTCAGTAGATAAGCCAGTGAGACTCATGGTCCTACCTCGGTAGTTAAGACAGTTAGAATCATGAACCTACCTCGGTAGTTAAGACAGTTAGACTCATGGTCCCACCTCGGTAGTTAAGACAGTTAGACTCATGGTCCCACCTCAGTAGATGAGCCAGTTAGACTCATGGTCCCACCTCAGTAGATGAGCCAGTTAGACTCATGGTCCCACCTCAGTAGATAAGATAGTTAGACTCATGGTCCTACCTCGGTAGTTAAGACAGTTAGACTCACGGTCCCATCTCAGCAGATAAGACAGTTAGACTCATGGTCCCACCTCGGTAGTTAAGACAGTTAGACTCATGGTCCCACCTCGGTAGTTAAGACAGTTAGACTCATGGTCCCACCTCGGTAGTTAAGACAGTTAGACTCATGGTCCCACCTCGGTAGTTAAGACAGTTAGACTCATGTTCCCACCTCAGCAGATAAGCCAGTTAGAATCATGGTCCCACCTCAGTAGATAAGACAGTTAGACTCATGGTCCTACCTCGGTAGGTAAGACAGTTAGACTCACGGTCCCACCTCAGCAGATAAGCCAGTTAGACTCATGGTCCCACCTCGGTAGTTAAGACAGTGAGACTCATGGTCCCACCTCAGTAGATAAGCCAGTTAGACTCATGGTCACACCTCAGTAGTTAAGACACTTTTACTTCAAAGGGAGGGAAATTAATCAGTCACGTCAAAGTTCAACCACGGTATTTATCTCACCCCCCCTCCCTAAACAGTTTGTTTTTTCTCCCATAACTTTAAGAAATAAATTAATAACAAATTTGACCTGTAGGTTGTTAACAAAGTAAAATAATGAAAACAAAAAAACTAAAACTAAGTAAGTTTGCGTTTTCTTCAGCCAAAAAGTGAAACGGTTGGAATAGAGCCCTTGAAAGCCCAGTGATATCTGACGGGAGAAGAGTGTGTGTTCAAGTGCTTGGCCTGCAGCTTTGGCCCATTAGGAAAATACACTTCTCAGCCAACGCCACTGAGAGAGAAAGAGTGAGACAGAGATGAAGTAGATGTCTATGACTGTATAATACGTAGTGATAGCACTTTCTCTCTCGCTCTCTCTCCCACACACAAACACATGCGCACATACACTATGTGCTTACAGAAGGATGAAAGACAGAGATCTAGGGATGAAAGACAGACAGACAGAGGGATGAAAGACAGACAGACATACAGAGACAGAGGGATGAAAGACAGACAGACAGACAGACAGACAGACAGACAGACAGACAGACAGACAGACAGACAGACAGACAGACAGACAGACAGACAGACAGACAGACAGACAGACAGACAGACAGACAGACAGACAGACAGACAGACAGACAGACAGACAGACAGACAGAGGGATGAAAGACAGACAGACAGACAGACAGACAGACAGACAGACAGACAGACAGACAGACAGACAGACAGACAGACAGACAGACAGACAGACAGACAGACAGACAGACAGACAGACAGACAGACAGACAGACAGACAGACAGACAGACAGACAGACAGACAGACAGACAGACAGACAGACAGATGAAAGAAACTGTAATTTAAGCCCGTCTTTGACACAATAGATCACAAGGAGCGATGACACTGCACTATTCTCCTGCTGCACAACACAGCCATTGATTTAGCCATACGAAATTAATGGAGTCAAATAGAGTCCATTTCAGCAGAAATTAGTTTAGTCAAATTGATTTAGAATTGAATGAATAGGGGAGGAAGTGTTTGGCAGATCTCTTTGTGGAAGAATGGACTGCTGCTCAGGGGAATTGATGTTGCTCCGATGGAACACACAAAAGCCAGAGCTAACAGCCTGCATGGTTTTATTGATTAAGGTTGTTGTAAATTGAATGGACAAGCTAGCAGTAATCTTATTAGATGGCGGAGGGAGATAACACAAACAAATAGCTCACACACACACACACACACACACACACACACACACACACACACACACACACACACTCACACTCATCACATATGCCACTGCTACTGTCTATTATCCATCCTGTTGCCTAGTTACTTCACACCTACCTATACAGTATGTAAATAGCTACCTCAATCAAATCAAATAACCTTTTATTCGTCACATGCTTTGTAAACAACAGGTGTGGACTAACAGTGAAATGCTTACTTATGGGCCCTTGCCAACAACACAGAGAGAAAGAAAATTGAGAAATAATAGAAAAGTAAAACATGTAATAATGAAAGTAATACAGTTTTTTCCAACTGCTTACACACGTTTTCAAAACTCTACACACAATTCCCAAAACTGCACACTTCAAAATGTAACATTGCATTCAAAAATGCCATAAACACATGTCAGAATGAAGCATTTGCATCAAATGGCAAACACTGCTTTCATAATAGTACATTTTTGGATATACCATGTAAACACTGTTGTTCTAAATCTAAAGCTCTTTGGTCTTTCATAGGCTTATATCTACATTTCAATACAGTGTTCTACAGTGAAAGTAATCTGCTGACAGGGGTAACAAGTACACTGTCAACACCAATGCAATGTAGAAACAGAAAATATTTATTAGGCCAAACATTACTGTTGTATACTGTAGCATACAACAAAACCATAAACATATGTAAACCAAAAGTATATTCTTTAGAATACAGTAAAGAACACAATTGTGTGTGTGTGTGGGGTCCCGGGGGGGGGGGGGGGCAGTCCAGGAATTGGTAGGGGGGGGGGGGGCAGTCACCAGTGCTAAGCTACGCTTCATCTCTTCTCCGGCCTGGGTCTGGCCACAATACTTCGTCCACATCACAAGATACGTTTTCTCTTGCCAAACATCGAGGGAAGTATCTCCTAGCATGGCGTATCCAACCTTGGACAGAGGCAACCTCTATGTCCCCACATGCGTCCTCCATTGCCTGGAGAAGTGGCATGTCGGCATAGGGTTGGCGATCATACACTTTCCAGCGCCAGGCTGAGAAGAGTTCCTCTATGGGATTTAGAAAAGGTGAATATGGGGGTAGGTACAGAATGACAAATTGTGGATGGGTGGCAAACCAGTTTTGGACCAGAACAGCCCGGTGAAAACTAACATTGTCCCATAAAACCACAAATCTAGCAGGCTCCTGATCTGGATCAGGGACAAGCATTGTGTAAATTATATCCAGAAAAGTGAGCATATGGCCGGTGTTGTACGGACCCAGTGTGGCATTGTGATGGAGGACCTCATCCACATAAATAAATTCATGGCGAATTACATGGGCATCCAGCTCCAATACTCTCTGTAACAGACAAAAGGATATACAGATGAGTAAACATGGTATGTCTGAAGTACTGGAAGTAGTGTTGCATACATACCTCTACAAAGTCATGTCGCATATTCTTGACTCTGTCAGAGTTTCTCTCAAATGGCACCTTGTAAAGTTGTTTCATCGTCACTCGGTGCCGTTGGAGGATGCGTTGTATGGTCGACAGGCTTACAGCATTGATGTTGTTAAATATGGTGTCATTATTCAAGATATGCTCTCTTATCTCTCGAATCCTAATTGCATTGTTGGCCAAAATATAATTGCAGTCTATTGTACATCTGTAAACAAGCGTCCTCGTCCTCCATGATGTCTTTGCCTTTCTACTCTGTACAGAATTCAAACACAGTATGTGTTCAGCATAGGAACTGTAAACAATGTACAAAAAAATGTAGTACAGCATGATAACCAACCTCATTCATTCAATGCAGTGCAGTAAATGGATGGCTTAGAGTTACAAATGTTTATGCAAAACTATGCAGTCATACGTATTTTACAGTACATTACTGTAATGCTAAAATAGTCATTAGATAGTTGCATACCTGTTCTCATTTCGAAATGTTCGAATTATGGACGCCACTGTAAATCGACTCAAGTTGGGCTGGACTCTCAGTTCAGCCTCTCTCATGGTCAAACTGTGGTTAATCACATGATCAACAAGTGTTGCCCTAATCTCATCAGAGATGGCTCTCCTTCCTTCTCTTCTTTGCCCTCGTCCTCTTCTTCCTCTTCCTCTCCCTCCTACTCCTCTTGCTCGCTGTCCATTGTTGGCATCCGTTGTTCAAAACAGGTAATCTGACCTTTGACCTATTTATAGGCCTATACTACAGTAAAGCAGTGATTGGTTAGTGATCAGTTAAGCTATTAGTGTTTGCACATGTGAGGAGTGTGTGTGTGACCTGGTGAATAAGTGTAGCATTTTGATTGGTTGTGTTTGGAAAAGGAAAGCAAGTCACTTCCTGTTAGATTTTTGTGTTTTAGGTAGAGAATTGTGTGTAGTGTTTTGAAAAAAGGGTTTTACGCAATTGACAACCGAGTCAAAGGCTGAGAAATAGCTTATGGTTTTGGATGTTTGGTGTGTAGTTTTGCACTTTGAGTGAGAGGTTTCAAAAATCGTGTGACATGAAAAGATTTTGTGTGTAAGCAGTTGGAAAAAACTGTAATAAATACACAATGAGTAACGATAACTTGGCAATATACACAGGGTACCAGTACCAAGGCCATGTGCAGGGGTACGAGGTAATTGAGGTAATTGAGGTAGATACAGTGCCTTCAGAAAGTGTTCATACCCCCTGACTTATTCCACATTTTGTTGTGTTACAGCCTGAGTTCAAAATGGATTCAATAGATGTATTTTCTCCCCCATCTACACACAATACCCCATAATGATAAAGTGAGTCAGTGAGTCAATACTTTGTAGAAGCTCCTTTGGCAGTGATTACAGCTGTGAGTATTTATGGGTAAGTCTCTAAGAGCTTCCAACACCTTGATTGTGCAACAATTGCCCGTTAATCTTTTCAAAATTCTTCAAGCTCTGTCAAATCGGTTGTTGATCATTGTTAGACAACCATATTCAGGTCTTGCCAAAGATTTTCAAGTAGATTTAAGTCAAACTGTCACTCAGCCACTCAGGAACATTCCCTGTCTTCTTGGTAAGGACCACCACTTTAGATTTGGCCTTGTGTTTTAGGCTATGGTACTGCTGAAAGGTGAATTCATCTCCCAGTGTCTGGTGGACACAGCCTGAACAACGTTTTGCTCTAGGATTTTGCCTCTACTTAGCTCCATTCTGTTTATTTTTTATCCTGAAATAATCCCCATAACATGATGCATAAAATATGGCGAGCGGTACTCAGTAATGTGTTGAATTGGATTTGTCCCAAACACAACACCTTGTATTCAGGACAAAAAGTTAATTGCTTTGCCACATTTACTGCAGTATTACTTTAGTTCCTTGTTGTAAACAGGATGCATGTTTTGGAATATGTTTTATTCTGTACAGGCTTCCTTCTTTTAACTCTGTCAATTATGTTAGTATTATGGAGTAACTACAATGTTGTTGATCCATTCTCAGTTTTCTCCTTTCACAGCCATTAAACTATCTGTTTTAAAGTCACCATCGGTCTCATGGTGAAATCCCTGAGTGCATTCCTTCCTCTCTGGCAAATGAGTTAGGAAGGACGCCTGTATCTCTGTAGTGACTGGATGTATTGATACACCATCCAAAATGTAATTAAAAACGTTGCCATGCTAAAAGGGATATTCAATGTCAGCTTACATTTTGTTTTACCCATCTACCAATAGGTGTTCTTCTTTACGAGTCATTCAGTCTTTGTTGTTGAAACTGTGTTTGAAATTCACTGCTCGACTTACAGATAATTGTATGTAAAGTAATGTAAAGAGATGGGGTAGTCATTTAAAAATCATGTTAAACACTATTTTTGAGTCATGCAACTTATTATAACTACCTATTTAGGCTTGCCATAACAAAGGGTTTGAATATCAAGACATTTCAGCTTTTCATTTTTTTATTAATTTGTAAAAATGTTGAAAAACATAATTCCACTTTGACGTTATAGGGCATTGTGTATAGGCCAGTTACAAAAAAAAATCTCAATTTAATAAATGTTTAATTCAGTATGTAACACATACTTGCTGAAGGCACTATATGTACATATAACTAGGAATAATGTGACAGATAATAAACAGTAGCAATGTGTGAGTCAAAAAAGTAAGTGCAAAAATGGTAAATTTAGATAGTCCGGGTAGCTATTGGTTAACTATTTAACTAACTATTTAGCAGTTTTATGTCTTTAGGGTAGAAGCTGTTCAGGGTCCTGTTGTTTGCAAACTTGTTGCATCGGTACCGCTTACCATGTGGTAGCAGAGAGAACAGTCTATGACTTTGGTGGCTGGAGTATTTGAACAATATTAGGGCTTTCCTCTGACACCGCCTGGTATAATTACCTTGTACCCCTGCACATCGACTCGGTACTGGCACTCCCTGTATACTGTGTGACTATGTCATTTTTACTTGTTGTTGTTATTCGCAATTCACTATGTATTTTATCTTTAATATCTATTTTATCTTTAACTCTGTAATGTTGGAAAAGGAACCGTAAGTAAGCATTTTACTGTTAGTCTACGCCTGTTTACGAAGCGTGTGACAAAATCAAATTTGATTTGACTCGTTGCTTCATGTTTATCACACAAACCCAGCCCCTTGTACTTCCATTTCCCATTGCCTGTTGTTATGTTGCATGGTGAGATGCTGTTGCCACGGAGAGTTAGAGACTACGCTAAAACCTCAACTCTGTAAGTGCGTGTCTCTGATGATGACAGAAGAAAAGAAGGGATCAGTAAGATACATATACTCTGAGAACAAACCCTGGACGACAACATCTTACTGGGATGAGAAACTCTTTCACACGATATTGGACTTGACATGTGCATCATTGTCTGGAGTCTGGATATACACTGCTCAAAAAAATAAAGGGAACACTAAAATAACACATCCTAGATCTGAATGAATGAAATATTCTTATTAAATACTTTTTTCTTTACATAGTTGAATGTGCTGACAACAAAATCACACAAAAATGATCAATAGTAATCAAATTTATCAACCCATGGAGTTCTGGATTTGGAGTCACACTCAAAATTAAAGTGGAAAACCACACTACAGGCTGATCCAACTTTGATGTAATGTCCTTAAAACAAGTCAAAATGAGGCTCAGTAGTGTGTGTGGCCTCCACGTGCCTGTATGACCTCCCTACAACGCCTGGGCATGCTCCTGATGAGGTGGCGGATGGTCTCCTGAGGCATCTCCTCCCAGACCTGGACTAAAGCATCCGCCAACTCCTGGACAGTCTGTGGTGCAACGTGGCGTTGGTGGATGGAGCGAGACATGATGTCCCAGATGTGCTCAATTTGATTCAGGTCTGGGGAACGGGCGGGCCAGTCCATAGCATCAATGCCTTCCTCTTGCAGGAACTGCTGACACACTCCAGCCACATGAGGTCTAGCATTGTCTTGCATTAGGAGGAACCCAGGGCCAACCGCACCAGCATATGGTCTCACAAGGGGTCTGAGGATCTCATCTCGGTACCTAATGGCAGTCAGGCTACCTCTGGCGAGCACATGGAGGGCTGTGCGGCCCCCCAAAGAAATACCACCCCAGACCATGACTGACCCACCGCCAAACCGGTCATGCTGGAGGATGTTGCAGGCAGCAGAACGTTCTCCACGGCGTCTCCAGACTCTGTCACGTCTGTCACGTGCTCAGTGTGAACCTGCTTTCATCTCTGAAGAGCACATGGCGCCAGTGGCAAATTTGCCAATCTTGGTGTTCTCTGGCAAATGCCAAACGTCCTGCACGGTGTTGGGCTGTAAGCACAACCGCCACCTGTGGACGTCGGGCCCTCATACCACCCTCATGGAGTCTGTTTCTGACCGTTTGAGCAGACACATGCACATTTGTGGCCTGCTGGAGGTCATTTTGCAGGGCTCTGGCAGTGCTCTTCCTGCTCTAAGGCGGAGGTAGCGGTCCTGCTGCTGGGTTGTTGCCCTCCTACGGCCTCCTCCACGTCTCCTGATGTACTGGCCTGTCTCCTGGTAGCGCCTCCATGCTCTGGACACTACGCTGACAGACACAGCAAAACTTCTTGCCACAGCTCGCATTGATGTGCTATCCTGGATGAGCTGCACTACCTGAGCCACTTGTGTGGGTTGTAGACTCCGTCTCATGCTACCACTAGAGTGAAAGCACCGCCAGCATTCAAAAGTGACCAAAACATCAGCCAGGAAGCATAGGAACTGAGAAGTGGTCTGTGGTCACCACCTGCAGAACCACTCCTTTATTGGGGGTGTCTTGCTAATTGCCTATAATTTCCACCTGTTGTCTATTCCATTTGCACAACAGCATGTGAAATTTATTGTCAATCAGTGTTGCTTCCTAAGTGGACAGTTTGATTTCACAGAAGTGTGATTGACTTGGAGTTACATTGTGTTGTTTAAGTGTTCCCTTTATTTTTTTTAGCAGTGTATATATAGAGAGACAGATGTCTTAGCAACACTTATGGCTATAAATTATATAATCATTGTGTTGTTTTCATAGTCTGCTCATTATATAGTCTGCTAATATCTTAGTTGGGAATCAAAAAGTGTGTTGAAATGTAGACCGTTGTAGTCTGGAATATAATAAGGGTGTGATTAATCAGGTTGTGTCATAAAATCACAGTGCTTAGGGGTTTAGTGCTTGTAGATTTGGTAACACTGTAATGAACTGAACTGGAAACGTTTCCACATTTTTCCACCATGGAGAAAGAAGGCCACAGGGAGGGAAGAGCAATATGTCTGCAGTTGTGTGGGAGTGCAACTATGATTATGGATGGACTGTAGAAGAAGACAGAAGGAGTGAAAACAGCTCCAGTGAATGGCTTGCCAACTCATGCTGCAACCCACTTATCACGTGACAGTGTAGCAGTGAGATAAGGAACAGACATGTGACTCTGTAGCAGTGAGATAAGAGACAGACATGTGACTCTGTAGTAGTGAGATAAGAGACAGACATGTGACTCTGTAGTAGTCAGATAAGAGACAGACATGTGACTCTGTAGTAGTCAGATAAGAGACAGACATGTGACTCTGTAGTAGTCAGATAAGAGACAGACATGTGACTGTAGCAGTGAGATAAGAGACAGACGCGTCATTCTGTAGTAGTGAGATAAGAGACAGACATATGGTGAGCAAGCGCCCCAGACTCTCCTGCCAAAGATGTCATAAGTCACAGAAGGCCTTATTCGTCTGAGAGGTGAATGACTTCAGGCTAGCCAGTCAAGTCAGTGTCATTTGGTTGAACATGCCCCTTAACTGTTGTGTTTCCATGGTGCGAGGATTCAGTGGTGTGTCCAAACGGGTGAAACATCCAGAATTAAAATGTAGTGCAAGTTGCTTTGAATAAGAGCACAATGTAAAATGTGTTCATGGCGCCTTATTTTCTGCGCTCAAGGGAAACCTTCACAGCCTGTGTTTTATGGACTCCACTGGACCTGCTAAAACAAATGAACACATAGAGCCGTAAAATAACAATAGCAAGACTATATACAGGGGGTACCGGTACAGAGTGAATGTGCGGGGCACCGGTTAGTTGAGGTAATTGAAGTAATATGTACATGTAGGTAGAGTTCTTAAAGTGACAATGCATAGACAACCGATAGTAGCAGAGGTGTGAAAGGGGGGGGGGGCAATGCAAATAGTCTGGGTAGCAAATTTGATTAGATGTTCAGGAGTCTTATGGCTTGAGGGTAGAAGCTGTTTAGAAGCCTCTTGGACCTAGACTTGATGCTCCGGTACTGCTTGCTGTGCGGTACCAGAGAGAACAGTCTATGATTAGGGTGGCTGGAGTCTTGACAATTTAAAGGGCCTTCCTCTGACACCGCTGGTATAGAGGTCCTGGATGGCAGGAAGCTTGACCCCAGTAATGTTCTGTGATGTACTACCCTCTGTAGTGTGTTGCGGTCGGAGGCTGAGCAGTTGCCATAACAGGCAATGATGCAACCAGTCAGGATGCGCTCGATGGTGCAGCTGTAGAACCTTTTGAGGATCTGAGGACACATGCCACTTTTTTCAGTCTCCTGTGGGGGAATAGGTTTAGTCGTGCCCTCTTCACAACTGTCTTGGTGTGCTTGGACCGTGTTAGCTTGTTGGTGATGTGGACACCAAGGAACTTGAAGCTCTCAACCTGCTCCACCACAGCCCCATTGATGAGAATGGGAGCGTGCTTGGTCCTCCTTTTCCTGTAGTCCACAATCATCTCTTTTGTCTTGATCACATTGAGGGAGATGTTGTTGTCCTGGCACCAAACGGCCAGGTCTCTGACCTCTCTATAGGCTGTATCGTCGTTGTCGGTGATCAGGTCTACCACTGTTGTGTCATCGGCAAACTTGATGATGGTGTTGGAGTCATGTCTGGCCGTGCAGTCATGAGTGAACATGGAGTACATGAGGGGACTGAGCACGCACCCCTGAGGGGCCCCTGTGTTGAGGATAATCGTGGCGGATGTGTTGTTACCACCTGGGGGCGGCCCGTCAAGAAGTCCAGGATCCAGTTGCAGAGGGAGGTGTTTGGTCCCAGGGTCCTTAGCTTAGTGATGAGCTTTGAGGGCACTATGGTGTTGAACACTGAGTTGTAGTCAATGAATAGCATTCTCACATAGGTGTTCATTTTGTCCAGGTGGGAAAGGGCAGTGTAGAGTGCAATAGCGATTGCATCATCTGTGGATCTGTTAGGGCGGTATTCAAATTGGAGTGGGTCTAGCGTTTCTGGGATAATTGGGTTGATGTGAGCCATGGTCAGCCTTTCACAGCACTTCATGACTACAGACGTGAGTGCTACGGGTCTGTAGACATTTAGGCAGGCTACCTTGGTGTTCTTGGGCACAGGGACTATGGTGGTCTGCTTGAAACATGTTGGTATTACAGACTCGGACAGGGAGAGGTTGAAAATGTCAATGAAGACACTTGCCAGTTGGTCAGCTCATGCTAGCAGAACACGTCCTGGTAATCCGTCTGGCCCTGCGGCCTTGTGAATGTTGACCTGCATACTGATCTTACTCACATCGGCTGCGGAGAGTGTGATCACAAAGTCGCCCGGAACAGCGGGTGCTCTAATGCTTGTTTCAGTGTTATTTGCCTCGAAGTGAGCTTAGAAGTAGTTCAGCTCATCTGGTTGGCTTGTGTCACTGGGCAGCTCTCAGCTGTGCTTCCCTTTGTAATCTGTAATGGTTGCAAGCCCTGCCACATTCAACGAGCGTCGGTGCCGGTGTAGTACGATTCGATCTAAGTCCTGTATTGACACTTTGTCTGTTTGATGGTTAGTCAGAGAGCATAGCAGGATTTCTTATAAGCTTCCGAGTTAGAGTCCCGCTCCTTGAAAACGGCAGCTCTACCCTTTAGCTCAGTGCGGATGTTAACTGTAATCCGTGGCTTCTGGTTCGGGTATGTACGTACGGTCACTGTGGGGACGACATCATCGATGCACTTATTGATGAAGCCAATGACTGATGTGGTGTACTCCTCAATGACATAGGAATAATCCCAGAACGTATTCCAGTCTGTGCTTGCAAAACAGTCCTGTAGCTTAGCATCTACTTCATCTGACCACTTTTTTATTGACTGCAGGTAGCTTCCTGCTTTAATTTTGTTTGTAAGCAGGAATCATGAGGATAGAATTATGTTCATATTTGCCAAATTGAGGGCGAGGGAGAGCTTTGTACGCGTCTCTGTGTGTGGAGTAAAGGTGGTCTAGAGTTGTTTTCCTTCTGTTTGTACATTTATCATGGTGATAGAAATTTGGTAAAAACAGATTTAATAAGTTTCCCTGATTTAAAGTCCCCGGCCACTAGGAGCAGCGCCCCTGGATGAGCTTTTTCCTGTTTTCTTATGGCCGAATACAGCTCATTGAGTGCGGTCTAAGTGCCACCATCGGTCTGTGGTGGTATGTAGACGGCTATGAAAAATACAGATGAAAACTCTCTAGGTAGATAGTGTGGTCTACAGCTTATCATGAGATACTCTACCTCAGGCGAACAAAACCTTGAGACTTCCTTAGATATCGTGCACCAGCTGTTGTTTACAAATATACATAGACCGTCACCCCTTGGCTTACCAGACACCGCTGTTCTATCCTTCCGATACAGTGTTTAACCAGCCAGCTGTATGTTGATGATGTCGTCGTTTAGCCACAACTCCGTGAAGCATAAGATATTACAGTTTTTAATGTCCAGTTGGTAGTTTAATATTCCTCTTGAGTGAGTGAGTGCATACGTTCAACGGTGTGTGTGTGTGCGCGCGTGTGTATGTGTGTGTGGGGGGGGTGGGGTCGCAGGAGATTGACTACGCACGGTGCAAATTATCACGTCACCTCTATTTGGAAAATCTCCCATTGAAGTCTCTGTAGCCGATATCAGAACTCTTCCCTGTTGTCTTCGTATCCCTGGGTTCTATTATGGGGGTGGCCTTATTGTTGCTTCTACAGAGAAGAAGGAAGTAGCTTCAAATATTGTTTTTGTTGAGGTGGAAACTATGTTGATGTTACACAAGCACGCTTGTCTTGAACCAGAGAGACTCGAGGGGGAAGCATTATTTTTTGATGGATGCACCAAAGGGGACACGTCAAAGTGGCGTATTGTAGGCCCTGTTTCAAACTTGTGTGCTCTCTATCACATGGGGCTGCATTGTGAATTGCCCCAAAACAAAAAAGCACAATGATTTAAAGGCGAGTACGCCATTCCTCCTCTGAAGGGCCAAAATCTCTCTCTCGCTCTCTCTATTACAGTATCCAGACAATTGACTACTGAAATGTTTTTTTCAATAACACTATTGTGTCAATGTCTAAATGTTTGATCTCGGTGGTACAGGGTGTCCTCTTCAATACTCTACACTCTTAGGAAAAAAAAGTGTTATTTAGAAACTAAAAGGGTTCTTCTGCTGTCCCCATAGGAGAAGCCTTTGAATAACCATTTTGGTTCCAGGTAGAACCCTTTCCACAGGGGAACCAGCAAAGTTCTGCTATGGGTACAGCAAAGAACTCTTTTGGAACCATTTTTCATAAGAGTGTATGTAAGATTTCATTGTCTTTTTCTGGAATCCACTCTTATCTGACTGTCCCCATCCCCCCTAACACCTTCAGGAAGATGGGGTGTTTTACTCACATACTTTGTGGAAGTTGGGCTGGTTTGAGGTTACTGTTACTTGATATCATTTGGTGGTTGGTTTTGGTTTGAAAAAGTCACTTTTATTCCATTTAGAACATTCAAAAGTGTATTTTCTTCTGCCTCTTCTGCCTCTTGTCCTGCTATGGATTGACAGGTTGTATAAGACATTCTAGTTTCCTGGACTTCTAGGCCTCTGGACTAGCAGGCATCTCTTTGTTCATGCTTTGTCTAGTAACTCTAAGATCCTAGAGTAATGCCTTGTAATGCTTGTTAATGCCTTGTAATGCCTAGTGTAATGCCTTGTAATGCTTGTTAATGCCTTGTAATGCCTAGTGTAATGCCTAGTGTAATGCCTTGTAATGCTTGCTAATGCCTTGTAATGCCTAGAGTAATGCCTTGTATTGCCTAGAGTAATGCCGTGTAATGCCTGTTAATGCCTTGTCATGCCTAGTGTAATGCATTGTAATGCCTATAGCAATGCCTTGTAATGCCTAGAGTAATGCATTGTAATGTATAGAGTAATGCATTGTAATGCCTAGAGTAATGCATTGTAATGCCTAGAGTAATGCCTTGTAATGCCTAGAGTAATGCATTGTAATGTCTAGAGCAGGGCTGGGCAACTCCAGTCCTCGAGGGCCTGATTGGTGTTACACTTTTTCTCCATCCCTAGCAAACACAGCTGACACCAATCACCCCTGGTCTAGAGTAACACCTTGCATTGCCCGTTTAGGCCTTGTAATGCTTGTTAATATCTTGTAATGCTTGTCAATGCCTTGTAATGCCGAGAGAATAGCCTTGTAATGCCTTTAATAATGCCTTTTAATTTTTGCAAATGCCTTTGACTGCTTGTTAATATCTTGTAATTATTGTTAATGCCTTGTAATGCCTGTTAATGCCTTGTAATACCTAGAGTAATGCCTGTTAATGCCTTGTAATACCTAGAGTAATGCCTGTTAATGCCTTGTAATACCTAGAGTAATGCCTGTTAATGCCTTGTAATACCTAGAGTAATGCCTGTTAATGCCTTGTAATACCTAGAGTAATGCCTGTTAATGCCTGTTAATACCTGTTAATGCCTGTTAATGCCTGTTAATACCTGTTAATGCCTGTTAATGCCTTGTAATACCTAGAGTAATGCATGTTAATGCCTTGTAATGCCTAGAGTAATGCATGTTAATGCCTTGTAATACCTAGAGTAATGCCTGTTAATGCCTTGTAATACCTGTTAATGCCTTGTAATGGCTGTTAATGCATTGTAATGCCTAGAGTAATACCTTGTAATCCCTGTTACTGCATTGTAATGCCTAGTGTAATGCCTTGTAATGCCTATAGTAATGCATGGTAATACTTAGAGTAATGCCTTGTAATGCCTATAACAATGCCTTGTATTACCTAGAGTAATGCCTGTTAATGCCATGTAATGCCTAGAGTAATGCCTTGTAATGCGTGTTGTAGAGTAATGCCTTGTAATGCGTGTTGTAGAGTAATGCCTTGTAATGCGTGTTGTAGAGTAATGCCTTGTAATGCGTGTTGTAGAGTAATGCCTTGTAATGCGTGTTGTAGAGTAATGCCTTGTAATACGTGTTGTAGAGTAATGCCTTGTAATGCGTGTTGTAGAGTAATGCCTTGTAATGCGTGTTGTAGAGTAATGCCTTGTAATGCGTGTTGTAGAGTAATGCCTTGTAATGCCTAGAGTAATGCCTTGTAATGCGTGTTGTAGAGTAATGCCTTGTAATGCGTGTTGTAGAGTAATGCCTTGTAATGCGTGTTGTAGAGTAATGCCTTGTAATGCCTAGAGTAATGCCTTGTAATGCGTGTTGTAGAGTAATGCCTTGTAATGCGTGTTGTAGAGTAATGCCTTGTAATGCGTGTTGTAGAGTAATGCCTTGTAATGCGTGTTGTAGAGTAATGCCTTGTAATGCGTGTTGTAGAGTAATGCCTTGTAATGCGTGTTGTAGAGTAATGCCTTGTAATGCGTGTTGTAGAGTAATGCCTTGTAATGCGTGTTGTAGAGTAATGCCTTGTAATGCGTGTTGTAGAGTAATGCCTTGTAATGCGTGTTGTAGAGTAATGCCTTGTAATGCTTGCTAAACTCATAATACTTGAGTGCACATGGCTTTACTATATTAAATGGAGTCAAATAGTCATATTTATTAAATGTAGATTATTTAGCCCTGTCCCCTGCTTCCCTGACGTATTAACACGCTCCATGTGTAGAGAAGAATCAACACGGCCATGCAAGAACACAGCACTTATGAGCTCAGTTCTTTTCCCTCCCTTTCATGATCTGCCACTTTCTCTGAGCAGGCCTCAGTCACGCTCACACACGCTCACACACACACACACACACACAGAGACATTGAGTGAGGGTTCGTATTCGAGCAAAACAGAGCTATTTGTTCCCGTCATCCTGAGTTCTTATCTGGCGTTGTTCAAAGGACGGGAGAGGATTTGTCAGAAGTTTGGAGCAGCTTCAGCAGAGTGGACTGTCTATAAAGACGTGGTTACTAAAATATCCTCATAGTCCACCCTCCATCTCCATAAAAGTGCTCGGCTTTATTGGGTGAGGGTGGATGCAAATATGCAGAGAAAGGTTTAACACAGCACGTAATGGTTTGGAATGTAGTCTGTCTAACCTTAGAATATCAAAACAGATGAGCGGGTAGAAAGACACACACCTCATGAAGCTGGTTGAGAGAATGCCAAGAGTTTGCAAAGCTGTCATCAAGGCAAAAGGTGGCTATTTGAAGAATCTGAAATATAAAATATATTTTGATTTGTTTAACACTTTTTGGGTTACTACATGATTCCATATGTGTTATTTCATAGTTTTGATGTCTTCACTATTATTCTACAAAAACCCTTGAATGAGTAGGTGTCCTAAAACTTTTGACCGGTAGTGTATGCACACACACACACACACACACACACACACACACACACACACACACACACACACACACACACACACACACACACACACACACACACACACACACACACACACACACACACACACACACACACACACAGGTGTGTTTTGGGGTGCTGCATGTAGGATATACGAGGGGATAGGATCGGTAAATCCACCCCAGTGGAATTAGATCTGTCTGCACTGGAGCTCTGCTAAAATACATATATATATCAGCAGAGAATGGATCGGAACACACAAACTCCAAACTCCAAGACCCAGAAACACACACACACTCGCTCGCTCGCTCCATAACCCAGACACACACACACACACACACTCGCTCCAAAACCGACACACACACACACTTGGTCCAAAACCCAGAAACACACACACACACAGATGCGAACGCCATGCAAGACATGACCTGTCCGTAAGTACACCACTGTATTCCTGACTGCAGAATGACGGTTAGACATCATTGAACTATTGAAATACATAGCTAACTATAAGCTAGGCTGTAACTCCTACATCATCCATCTGATTTATAAGGCTCTGCTAATGTGCCCTGTCTGATACTCTGGGCTTTATGACTACGTAGAAGTTTGAAGACTGTCTTCAGATGACGTCTGTCTAAATGGGAGCATCTAGATAGTCTAAAGTGAATTCCTTTCCTCGCCTTATTTCCATCTTAACTGATGGGGGAAAAAGAGCATTACAGAGTACGGTGGATGGGTGAGACCATTACGAAGCATCCATACTATCAGATTCTCTGATGAAAAGTTATTGGCAGCAGTAAGGCATTTTCCTGGCAGAGTGCTGGGTAGCTGAGTAGAGGGTGCCAAGCAGGGGACAGAATAGGGCATGACTGATAGAGGGAGAGGTCTGGTGGAAGGATAGATAGAGGGAGAGAAAGAGGAAGAGAGAGATGAGTGTTATGGCAAACAGCCAGGGCTTCCAAAAGAGCAAGTCAACAGGTGCCACCCTCACTGGATAGTGTGTGTGTGTGTGTGTCTGTTCGTGTGTGTGTGTGTGTGTGTGTGTGTGTGTGTTTACACATTTATGATGGTGAGAGGGGGCCAGTATAATATATTTCTGATAGTGAGAGGGGGCCAGTATAATATGTTTATGATGGTGAGAGGGGGCCAGTATAATGTGTTTATGATGGTGAGAGGGGGCCAGTATAATGTGTTTATGATGGTGAGAGGGGGCCAGTATAATGTGTTTATGATAGTGAGAGGGGGCCAGTATAATATGTTTATGATGGTGAGAGGGGGCCAGTATAATGTGTTTATGATGTTGAGTGGGGGCCAGTATAATGTGTTTATGATGGTGAGAGGGGGCCAGTATAATGTGTTTATGATGGTGAGAGGGGGCCAGTATAATGTGTTTATGATGGTGAGAGGGGGCCAGTATAATGTGTTTATGATGGTGAGAGGGGGCCAGTATAATGTGTTTATGATGGTGAGAGGGGGCCAGTATAATGTGTTTATGATGGTGAGAGGGGGCCAGTATAATGTGTTTATGATGTTGAGAGGGGGCCAGTATAATGTGTTTATGATAGTGAGAGGGGGCCAGTAAAATGTGTTTATGATGGTGAGAGGGGGCCAGTATAATATGTTTATGATGGTGAGAGGGGGCCAGTATAATGTGTTTATGATGGTGAGAGGGGGCCAGTATAATGTGTTTATGATGGTGAGAAGGGGCCAGTATAATATGTTTATGATGGTGAGAGGGGGCCAGTATAATGTGTTTATGATGGTGAGAGGGGGCCAGTATAATGTGTTTATGATGGTGAGAGGGGGCCAGTATAATGTGTTTAGGATGGTGAGAGGGGGCCAGTATAATGTGTTTATGATGGTGAGAGGGGGCCAGTATAATGTGTTTATGATGGTGAGAGGGGGCCAGTATAATGTGTTTATGATGGTGAGAGGGGGCCAGTATAATGTGTTTATGATGGTGAGAGGGGGCCAGTAAAATGTGTTTATGATGGTGAGAGGGGGCCAGTATAATGTGTTTATGATGGTGAGAGGGGGCCAGTATAATGTGTTTATGATGGTGAGAGGGGGCCAGTATAATGTGTTTATGATGTTGAGAGGGGGCCAGTATAATGTGTTTATGATGTTGAGAGGGGCCCAGTATAGTGTGTTTATGATGGTGAGAGGGGGCCAGTATAATATGTTTATGATGGTGAGAGGGGGCCAGTATAATATGTTTATGATGGTGAGAGGGGGCCAGTATAATATATTTATGATGGTGAGAGGGGGCCAGTATAATGTGTTTATGATGGTGAGAGGGGGCCAGTATAATGTGTTTATGATGGTGAGAGGGGGCCAGTATAATGTGTTTATGATGGTGAGAGGGGGCCAGTATAATGTTTTTATGATGGTGAGAGGGGTCCAGTATAATGTGTTTATGATGTTTAGAGGGGTCCAGTATAATGTGTTTATGATGGTGAGAGGGGGCCAGTATAATGTTTTTATGATGGTGAGAGGGGGCCAGTATAATGTGTTTATGATGGTGAGAGGGGGCCAGTATAATGTGTTTATGATGGTGAGAGGGGGCCAGTATAATGTGTTTATGATGGTGAGAGGGGGCCAGTATAATGTGTTTATGATGGTGAGAGGGGGCCAGTATAATATGTTTATGATGGTGAGAGGGGGCCAGTATAATATGTTTATGATGGTGAGAGGGGGCCAGTATAATGTGTTTATGATGTTGAGTGGGGGCCAGTATAATGTGTTTATGATGTTGAGTGGGGGCCAGTATAATGTGTTTATGATGGTGAGAGGGGGCCAGTATAATGTGTTTATGATGGTGAGAGGGGGCCAGTATAATGTGTTTATGATGGTGAGAGGGGGCCAGTATATTGTGTTTATGATGGTGAGAGAGGGCCGGTATAGTGTGTTTATGATGTTTAGAGGGGGCCGGTATAATGTGTTTATGATGGTGAGAGGGGGCCAGTATAATATATTTATGATGGTGAGAGGGGGCCAGTATAATGTGTTTATGATGGTGAGAGGGGGCCAGTATAATGTGTTTATGATGGTGAGAGGGGGCCAGTATAATGTGTTTATGATGGTGAGAGGGGGCCAGTATAATGAGTTTATGATGTTTAGAGGGGGGCAGTATAATGTGTTTATGATGGTGAGAGGGGGCCAGTATAATGTGTTTATGATGGTGAGAGGGGGCCAGTATTATGTGTTTATGATGGTGAGAGGGGGCCAGTATAATGTGTTTATGATGGTGAGAGGGGGCCAGTATAATGTGTTTATGATGGTGAGAGGGGGCCAGTATAATGAGTTTATGATGTTTAGAGGGGGGCAGTATAATGTGTTTATGATGGTGAGAGGGGGCCAGTATAATGTGTTTATGATGGTGAGAGGGGGCCAGTATAATGTGTTTATGATGGTGAGAGGGGGCCAGTATAATGTGTTTATGATGGTGAGAGGGGGCCAGTATAATGTGTTTATGATGGTGAGAGGGGGCCAGTATAGTGTGTTTATGATGTTTAGAGGGGGCCAGTATAATGTGTTTATGATGTTTAGAGGGGGCCAGTATAATGTGTTTATGATGGTGAGAGGGGGCCAGTATAATGTGTTTATGATGGTGAGAAGGGGCCAGTATAATGTGTTTATGATGGTGAGAGGGGGCCAGTATAATATGTTTATGATGGTGAGAGGGGGCCAGTATAATGTGTTTATGATGATGAGAGGGGGCCAGTATAATGTGTTTATGATGTTTAGAGGGGGCCAGTATAGCGTGTTTATTATGTTTAGACGGGACCCTCCTTCAGCCGCTGTCAATGGCTGCTGAGCTGTCTCACTGCGTGTGAACTGAGCCCTTCTGAATTCCTGCTGTGATGATTGATACAGCTGTTCATGACCGGGTATGAAACCCTGGCTGTCTGTTTGATTACAGAGTTTGCCCACTAAGCTAAAGCCAATTAGCTGGATTTGACCACTGCTGAATTGCTGAATAGCTCATTTCATACTTTGCAACTGACAAAGGTGTCACAGTGACACTAACACGCTCATACAGGGTTTGATCTCTGTGTAATCGTTTGGCAGTGTCCCTGAGAGTGTGGAGAAGTCAGTCGGGCCCCAGAGAGGGTATTTGTCCTGAGCAGGTAGGAAGTCAGACGTCACACCTCCCCAGAGCTGCTGAGAGGGAGGGACTAAACACAATGCATGACCGTGGTTACATATCAACATTCTATATTACCTCCGTTTTCTCCAACCTCAGTCCCTGGGTCTATCCATAGAATTACATTTTTTACATTTTAGTCATTTAGCTGAAGCTCTTATCCAGAGTGACTTACAGTAGTGAGTGCAAACATTTTCATGCTGGTCCCTTGTCTGAATGTCTGTGCATGACCAAGCACTTGTTAGTACTGAGGGATACCTCCTAAAGCATAGTTCAGAGTCCACAGATTCATAGGCGCAATAGTTCGGCGTCCCATTGTGACATAGCTAAGCGGCTCTGAGACCGCGGTCTGCAGGGGGACGCACAGCACAAACCCCACAATTCCTGTCACGCCCTGACCTTAGAGAGCCTTTTTATGTCTCTATTTGGTTTGGTCAGGGTGTGATTTGGGGTGGGCATTCTATGTTTTTGTTTTCTATGTTTTGGCCGGGTATGGTTCTCAATCAGGGACAGCTGTCTATCGTTGTCTCTGATTGGGAACCATACTTAGGTAGCCCTTTTCCCTCCTTTCAGTGTGGGAAGTTAACTTTGTTTGTGGCACATAGCCCTTAAGCTTCACGGTTGTTTTTGTATTGTTTATTGTTTTTGTCGGCGTCATCCTAATAAAAAGGAATATGTACGCTGACAATGCTGCGCTTTGGTCTACTTCCTTTGACGGCCGTGACAATTCCCAACCCAACGCAGCTCCGGTACTCGCCCTCTATTCATTTAAATGTGTTGACAGTTGGAGAAATGACTTGAGCTGCGTTCTGAGAATTCCAAAAGTTTGAAAGTCAACGGTCCAATATACTACAACACTGATATGCCTATGCGAACATGTTTGTTTGGGACTGATAGACGCTTGATTCAGCAGCATCAGACATTTGATACACCGGCTGAGTGCTTCTGCCTGGTGGCTGGATCTAATTTGTCGGACTCTCTCTTCATCTCTCTCTCTCTCTCTCTTTCTCTCTCACATTGTTGGGTTCATTTTGGCTTCCTGGCTTTTCCAGGAATGGGTTGGAACCAAATTGTTATTCAGGTCCGCATCAGCCTAATGGAAATTATATCATAAAATGTATTTTTTCTGACTCATGAAATTAATACAGCTTGGCAATTTAAACCACATCCATAACCTTTAAAGAACAACACAATGCTGTTTAATGCCACTGTGAAGACCAACAGTGTACCTGGCTTTGTCAATCATTTCCTGTTTAACCTTTAGTTCCAGATGAATAGACAAATAGGAAGGACACTGTTGAGATCTAGACAGAGACTACAGATGTATGGTTGTAATTTGAGCCAGTTTGCTACAGCAGGAAAATAATCCTGCAGCAACAGGAAATATGTATTATTATGTGCATTATAATTAATGGACATTGTTGTGTACGTGATGTGGAATATGAGATGCAATATTGAGATGCAGCCCCATTGAGAGCAGCAGTTTTCTACAGATTCTCCTCTCATACCAACAGGCACAAACCGTGTGGAAAACAAGACTCTATACAGGTCCCTCTGTAAAAACCCATGCCAAGCCCTCTGAGTGTGTGTGTGTGTGTTTTCTTTAACGATGTAGGGGAAAGTCTCTCATTCAGGGGACTGGGGGGTGTTAGTTATTCCAGGTAGGGTATCCTGTAAACTCATGTGCATATGGAAACAGTGTTAAATCGGAGAACCGTAGACATACACACACTGTCAATTTCTATATTTGTCTCACCACAATTAACTTTGCTTCTCGTCTATGTGGCAGTGCTCATGATTTTCCATGAAGTCAGAAGTTTAACTAAAACATAAATACGTACCTCATTTAGAAATCAAGTTCACTGCGGAACTGAACCTCTTCAAGGGCATTGTAACTAGAATCCATCCCCATCCATCTACTCTTAGCTAATCTTGGCAGTGTTGCTGTGTGTCTGCTTTGCCCTCCAGTCCATGTCAAAATGATGACTGAGATTAAACCCTGCGTGTGTGTGTGTGTGTGTGTGTGCGTGCGTGTACGTGCGGGTTCATCTGTGCGTGTGTGTGTGTATGTAAGCGTGCGCGGGTATGTCTAGGGGAGGTGTGTGCGGGTGCATCTGTGTATGTGTGTGTGTGTATGTGTGTGTGTGTCTGTCCGGGTATGTCTGTGTGTGTGTGTAACAGTGAGTGTGCAGGTATGTCTGTGTGTGTGTGTGTGTTTGTGTGTGTGTGTGTTTGTGTGCGGGTGTGTGTGTGCAGGTGCGTCTGTGTGTGTGCATGCAGCTCAGTCTAGGCAGGCTGAAGTCTAATCCTCCATCAGCTCTGTGACAGATAATCACTATCTATTGCTGTCTGCTAACAAAGCTGGCTGGAACGACTAGAGAATACATGTGGCAGACGTGTGTGTGCAAACAAGTGTGTGCAAACAACAACAGAGATTGTGTGTGTGTGTGTGTGTGTGTGTGTGTGTGTGTGTGTGTGTGTGTGTGTGTGTGTGTGTGTGTGTGTGTGTGTGTGTGTGTGTGTGTGTGTGTGTGTGTGTGTGTGTGTGTGCTCTGTCTTTGCTCTGTGCCCCTTCCACATAGTGGCATGCTGTTTTCTCTAGAAGAAGCATGGGCAATTATTTTCCATCGCGAGCCAGAATCATATTACAGGATTATACATCATGTGTATGACTGTGTTGACAGATATATCTACTGTAAATCACGTCCAGATATGCTACTTATTTTACTTTTTAAACACGCACAGAAATAAACCACATCCATGTTCTCCTTTTGGTAGGAGATTTCATTATGAAACATTCAATTAATTACACGGAGGGAAAAGAACTGTGCATTCAGCATCACGGACAGAACTCTTGTTAACGGGTAAGAACAAAACACAAGAAAGAGAGAGAGCTCAACATTACATTTAAACTACTCAATCAGTGTGAGGAGTGAAGTCTCTGATGGACATTGACTAGAGCAGTGAAGTCTCTGATGGACATTGACTAGAGCAGTGAAGTCTCTGATGGACATTGACTAGAGCAGTGAAGTCTCTGATGGACATTGACTAGAGCAGTGAAGTCTCTGATGGGCATTGACTAGAGCAGTGAAGTCTCTGATGGACATTGACTAGAGCAGTGAAGTCTCTGATGGACATTGACTAGAGCAGTGAAGTCTCTGATGGACATTGACTAGAGCAGTGAAGTCTCTGATGGACATTGACTAGAGCAGTGAAGTCTCTGATGGACATTGACTAGAGCAGTGAGGTCTCTGATGGACATTGACTAGAGCAGTGAAGTCTCTGATGGACATTGACTAGAGCAGTGAAGTCTCTGATGGACATTGACTAGAGCAGTGAAGTCTCTGATGGGCATTGACTAGAGCAGTGAAGTCTCTGATGGGCATTGACTAGAGCAGTGAAGTCTCTGATGGACATTGACTAGAGCAGTGAAGTCTCTGATGAGCATTGACTAGAGCAGTGAAGTCTCTGATGGACATTGACTAGAGCAATGAAGTCTCTGATGGACATTGACTAGAGCAGTGAAGTCTCTGATGAGCATTGACTAGAGCAGTGAAGTCTCTGATGGACATTGACTAGAGCAATGAAGTCTCTGATGGACATTGACTAGAGCAGTGAAGTCTCTGATGGACATTGACTAGAGCAGTGAAGTCTCTGATGGACATTGACTAGAGCAGTGAAGTCTCTGATGGGCATTGACTAGAGCAGTGAAGTCTCTGATGGACATTGACTAGAGCAGTGAAGTCTCTGATGGGCATTGACTAGAGCAGTGAAGTCTCTGATGGACATTGACTAGAGCAGTGAAGTCTCTGATGGACATTGACTAGAGCAGTGAAGTCTCTGATGGACATTGACTAGAGCAGTGAAGTCTCTGATGGACATTGACTAGAGCAGTGAAGTCTCTGATGGACATTGACTAGAGCAGTGAAGTCTCTGATGGGCATTGACTAGAACAGTGAAGTCTCTGATGGACATTGACTAGAGCAGTGAAGTCTCTGATGGACATTGACTAGAGCAGTGAAGTCTCTGATGGGCATTGACTAGAGCAGTGAAGTCTCTGATGGACATTGACTAGAGCAGTGAAGTCTCTGATGGGCATTGACTAGAGCAGTGAAGTCTCTGATGGGCATTGACTAGAGCAGTGAAGTCTCTGATGGACATTGACTAGAGCAGTGAAGTCTCTGATGGACATTGACTAGAGCAGTGAAGTCTCTGATGGACATTGACTAGAGCAGTGAAGTCTCTGATGGGCATTGACTAGAGCAGTGAAGTCTCTGATGGGTATTGACTAGAGCAGTGAAGTCTCTGATGGGCGTTGACTAGAGCAGTGAAGTCTCTGATGGACATTGACTAGAGCAGTGAAGTCTCTGATGGACATTGACTAGAGCAGTGAAGTCTCTGATGGACATTGACTAGAGCAGTGAAGTCTCTGATGGGCATTGACTAGAGCAGTGAAGTCTCTGATGGACATTGACTAGAGCAGTGAAGTCTCTGATGGGCATTGACTAGAGCAGTGAAGTCTCTGATGGACATTGACTAGAGCAGTGAAGTCTCTGATGGGCATTGACTAGAGCAGTGAAGTCTCTGATGGGTATTGACTAGAGCAGTGAAGTCTCTGATGGGCGTTGACTAGAGCAGTGAAGTCTCTGATGGACATTGACTAGAGCAGTGAAGTCTCTGATGGGCGTTGACTAGAGCAGTGAAGTCTCTGATGGACATTGACTAGAGCAGTGAAGTCTCTGATGGACATTGACTAGAGCAGTGAAGTCTCTGATGGACATTGACTAGAGCAGTGAAGTCTCTGATGGACATTGACTAGAGCAGTGAAGTCTCTGATGGACATTGACTAGAGCAGTGAAGTCTCTGATGGACATTGACTAGAGCAGTGAAGTCTCTGATGGGTATTGACTAGAGCAGTGAAGTCTCTGATGGACATTGACTAGAGCAGTGAAGTCTCTGATGGGCATTGACTAGAGCAGTGAAGTCTCTGATGGGCATTGACTAGAGCAGTGAAGTCTCTGATGGACATTGACTAGAGCAGTGAAGTCTCTGATGGACATTGACTAGAGCAGTGAAGTCTCTGATGGACATTGACTAGAGCAGTGAAGTCTCTGATGGACATTGACTAGAGCAGTGAAGTCTCTGATGGACATTGACTAGAGCAGTGAAGTCTCTGATGGACATTGACTAGAGCAGTGAAGTCTCTGATGGACATTGACTAGAGCAGTGAAGTCTCTGATGGACATTGACTAGAGCAGTGAAGTCTCTGATGGACATTGACTAGAGCAGTGAAGTCTCTGATGGACATTGACTAGAGCAGTGAAGTCTCTGATGGACATTGACTAGAGCAGTGAGGTCTCTGATGGACATTGACTAGAGCAGTGAAGTCTCTGATGGACATTGACTAGAGCAGTGAAGTCTCTGATGGGCATTGACTAGAGCAGTGAAGTCTCTGATGGGCATTGACTAGAGCAGTGAAGTCTCTGATGGACATTGACTAGAGCAGTGAAGTCTCTGATGAGCATTGACTAGAGCAGTGAAGTCTCTGATGGACATTGACTAGAGCAATGAAGTCTCTGATGGACATTGACTAGAGCAGTGAAGTCTCTGATGGACATTGACTAGAGCAGTGAAGTCTCTGATGGACATTGACTAGAGCAGTGAAGTCTCTGATGGACATTGACTAGAGCAGTGAAGTCTCTGATGGACATTGACTAGAGCAGTGAAGTCTCTGATGGACATTGACTAGAGCAGTTAAGTCTCTGATGGACATTGACTAGAGCAGTGAAGTCTCTGATGGGCATTGACTAGAACAGTGAAGTCTCTGATGGACATTGACTAGAGCAGTGAAGTCTCTGATGGACATTGACTAGAGCAGTGAAGTCTCTGATGGACATTGACTAGAGCAGTGAAGTCTCTGATGGACATTGACTAGAGCAGTGAAGTCTCTGATGGACATTGACTAGAGCAGTGAAGACTCTGATGGACATTGACTAGAGCAGTGAAGTCTCTGATGGACATTGACTAGAGCAGTGAAGTCAGATATAGTTTCTGACCTCGCTATGAGCAGGAATGCTGAGAGGTGAGAGTCAGTAAGAGATGATCTGTGGCTTGACTTGTTATATTTCTGTAACGTCAGGAGAATGATGGGTGTAGAGTCAGGCGCAGAGAGCAGAAGTTTCAAGGGAAAAAACGCTTTAATGTCCACAGTCAACAGGAACAGGTACAAAAGGGGTGACGCCAAAACACAGGCGCAAACATAACCCAAAGACCACTGTGAAATAAACTGGACAGCGAAAACCCAAAATAAATAATCCACCTCCGACGTACAATGACAACCAATAAGCCCGCACAAACACTAGCGGGCGAAACGAAACTAAATAGTACACCTCCCAAAACCCCAACAAGGAACAGGTGAAAACAATTAGACAGACATAAACGAAAAGGAAAAAGGGATCGGTGGCAGCTAGTAGACCGGCGACGACGACCGCCGAGCGCCACCCGAACGGGAAGGGGAGTCACCTTCTGTAGTATTCGTGACAATTTCATCACTAAAAATGTCTGTTCACATGCATAGGTTGACCCAAACAGTACAAACATCTTCTGAGCATGACTCCTAATCTTTGGAAAGTTTTGTTCATCGAGAGATGCATAGAACCTCGTCAGTGACATTGTTTTGAATAGTTCTCCAATCACTGCATCAGACTGAAGATCGATAAGCTCAAGTTGCAAGACTGCACTGAAGCAAGCTCCTCTGTAATATCAAAGTCTGGGGTTATGCCACGCAAGAATATCAACAACTGCGCCGTGTCACGTGCATCACTGCTCTCATCCAGGACCAAGGAGAAATAGGTGAAATCCTTTAACTTTCAACTGTTGTTCCATATTCTCTGTGATGTCCTCAACAAGTCATGTGACTGTTCATCTTGACAGGGAAACATTTCCAAACAGCTCTTTCTTGTCGGCCCGTTGTGATAGACATTTCATCCGTAACATTATAACCAAAACACAGCAGGACACATTTATATCAGTGGCCTATAAGTTATTTTCGTTTGCAATAGTGATTATATTTCTAAGATTGTGATGATAGCCTGTTCGTTTTACAAGTGTGTGCACAGTTAACAGGCTAAATGCATTGCACTTCTCGTTGTGGCTGCACTTCGGATATTAATAATTTAACTTCTGATGTTGTGATAGCCATTCCATCCTAAACATTATTACCAATGCACAGTTTTCTGATTATGCATATGGAATAAATGCACTTGTTGTTGTGGTATTTTGGTTGTATTGTGTTGTTATTGCTGAAAGACATTTTTGTCATTGCCTTGTGGTCACTTGTATTAGGCTTATAGCTATTTTGTTGAATATTATTTTGTCATACCTGCTCCCGCTTTGGCCAAATTCAATTAAAAACTACATGTATATCGAATGTGCTGTGTGCCATATCTGCTTCTATTGATAAAACGACAACTTCCTTATTACTCTGAAGTCATGAAAATTGACTATTTTCCCCCGTGTATTGGTCATCCTGGCGCCGTGCCTGTTGTCGGGGCAAAGTATTGCTGCAGAGTCAATTAAACATTCTTTAACTTCTTACGGCTGAGATCCCGCTAAAGGGATCGATATGACAACAGCCAGTGAAAGTGCAGGGCGCCAATTCAAACAACAGAAATCGCATCATTAAAATTCCTGAAACATACAAGTATTTTACACCATTTTAAAGATAAACTTGTTGTTAATCCCACCACAGTGTCCGATTTCAAAAAGGCTTTAAAACCTGTTGAGGACAGAGGGCGCTGTTTTCACTTTGGGGGAAAATCGTGCCCAATTTAAACGGCCTCAATTCTTGCTCGTACAATATGCATATTATTATTACTATTGGATAGAAAACACTCTCTAGTTTCTAAAACCGTTTGAATTATATCTGTGAGTAAAACAGAACTCCTTTTGCAGCAAACTTCCTGACAGGAAGTGGAAAATCTGAAATCGATGCTCTGTTCTAGGGCCTGCCTATAAATGTCCTTGATATATATCAGTATACATGCACTTCATACGTCTTCCACTAGATGTCGACAAGCAGTGAGAGAAGAAATTGAGTGTGTAACTTGATCTGGACTCGAATCATAGCTCTTGGCATGACGTGTCACCAGTTTCCTGTTTTCTGAAGAGCGCGAGGAGGGACCTGGATTTGCCTTCTGATAAGCTGACGTTATGGACGACTAATATCTCCGGCTTTGATTTTATTTGATACATGTGACAATATCATCGTAAAGTATGTTTTTTCAATATAGTTTAATCAGATTATTGAAATTTTTTCGGGAGTTTTGCCGTGTTCCGTTCTCTGACTTTGTTGACGATGGAGAGATTCGTGCCACTTGGCAAGTGTGCTTGCTAAATCGAGAGGGAAAAAGGCCGTTCTAAAACCAAACAACGATTGTTCCCGACAAAGGACCCCTTGTACAACATTCTGATGGAAGATCAGCAAAAGTAGGACCCATTCTATGATGTTATTTCATATATCTGTCGTACATGTGAACTAGTCGTTTGCGCCCAGCTTTTGGGTACTCTCTCGATATACCGAAGCTGGATGTCGTAATGAAGTTATTTTTAGAATTCTAACACGGCGATTGCATTAAGAACTAGTGTATCTATCATTTCCTATACAACATGTCTTTTTTAGTTATGTTTATGAATAGTTATTTGGTCAGAATATGTGTGTCAGAAAAAGTGTCAGAAAAATATCCGGACGTTGTGGGAAAAAGATGCTACGTTAGCACAACGTTAGCATAATGTATAACCACTGATTTCAGCTCTAAATATGCACATTTTCGAACAAAACATAAGTGTATGTATAACCTGATGTTATAGGACTGTCATCTGATGAAGCTTATCAAGGTTAGTCAAAATTATATATCTTGCTGGTTTATTCGCTATCGCTAACGTGCCTATTGCTATCGCTAACGTGCCTTGATGAATGAATGCGGTAGTGTGGTAGGCTATTGTAGTAAGCTAATATAATGCTATATTGTGTTTTCGCTGTAAAACACTTTAAAAAATCGGAAATATTGGCTGGATTCACAAGATGTTTGTCTTTAATTTGCTGTACACCATCGATTTTTCAGAAATGTTTTATGATGAGTATTTAGGTATTTGACGTTGGTGTCTGTAATTATTCTGTCTGCTTTCGGTGCAATTTCTGATTGTAGCTGCAATGTAAACTATGATTTATACCTGAAATATGCACATTTTTCGAACAAAACAGATTTATTGAATAACATGTTATAAGACTGTCATCTGATGAAGTTGTTTGTTGGTTAGTTTGGTTGGTTCTTGGTTAGTTAGGTTGGCTTTGTGCATGCTACCTGTGCTGTGAAAAATGTCTGTCCTTTTTTGTATTTGGTGGTGAGCTAACATAAATATATGTGGTGTTTTCGCTGTAAAACATTTTAAAAATCGGACATGTTGACTGGATTCACAAGATGTGTATCTTTCATTTGCTGTATTGGACTTGTTAATGTGTGAAAGTGAAATATTTCTAAAAAATATCTTTTGAATTTCGCGCTCTGCCTTTTCAGTGGAATGTGGGAGGAGTTCCGCTGGCGGAACGCCAGAGCCAGACAGGTTAAGACAAAAGCACACCAAACGATTATGTTAGGTCAGTACCTAGTCACAGAAAAACACAGCCATATTTCCAGCCAAAGAGAGGAGTCACAAAAAGCAGAAATAGAGATAAAATGTATCAATAACCTTTGATGATCTTCGTCAGATGACACTCATAGGACTTGTTACACAATGTATGTTTTGTTCGATAAAGTTCATATTTATATCCAAAAATCTCAGTTTACATTGGCGCGTTATTTTCAGTAATGTTTTGCTTCCAAAACATCTGGTGATTTTGCAGAGAGCCACATCAATTTACAGACATACTCATAATAAACATTGATAAAAGATACAAGTGTTATGCGTGGAATTATAGATATACTTCTCCTTAATACAACCGCTGTGTCAGATTTCCCAAAAAACTTTACGGAAAAAGCACACCATGCAATATTCTGAGTACGGCGCTCAGACACAAAAACAAGCCATACAGATACCTGCCATGTTGTGGAGTCAACAGAAGTCAGAAATAGCATTATAAATATTCACTTACCTTTGATGATCTTCATCAAAATGCACTCCCAGGAATCCCAGTTCCACAATAAATGTTTGATTTGTTCGATAAAGTCCATCATTTATGTCCAACAACCTCCTTTTTGTTTGCGCGTTTAGTTCACAAATCCAAATTCACGACGCGCAGGCCAGACGAAAAGTCAAAAAGTTCCGTTACATTTCATAGAAACATGTCAAACGATGTATAGAATCAATCTTCAGGATGTTTTTAACATAAATCTTCAATAATGTTCCAACCTGAGAATTCCTTTGTCTTTAGAAATGCAATGGAAAGCAGCTACCTCTCACGGGTGCACGCCTGACTGAGCTCATGGCCTTCTGCCAGACCTCTGGTTGAAACAGCTCTCATTCTCCCCTCCTTCACAGTAGAAGCCTCAAACAAGGTTCTTAAGACTATTGACATCTAGTGGATGCCTTAGGAAGTGCAATCGGACCAAATTTACACTGTATCTTGGAAAGGCAAAGAGTTGAAAAACTACAAACCTCAGATTTCCCACATCCTGGTTGGATTTTTTCTCAGGTTTTTGCCTGCCATATGAGTTATGTTATACTCACATACATCATTCAAACAGTTTTAGAAACTTCAGAGTGTTTTCCATCCAAATCTAAATGCATATCTTAGCTTCTGGGCCTGAGTAGCAAGCAGTTTACTCTTGGCACCTTATTCATCCAAGCTACTCAATACTGCCCCTCAGTCATAAGAAGTTAATGAATTTGCCGTCAGCGAATGCCTTGCTATGTTTAGCAATTTTGTAGGACAGTACATAGCTAGCTCTCGCAATTCCCTCATTTGCTGAATGCAGTTTTGGGAAAAGTCCTTGCTGCTTTTTCAACTGAGAAAGCAACTATTTCGATGCACTTGCCCTCTGCTCAGAAGACATATTCCTATATTTCTCTGCATGCTTCGTCTGGAAGTGTCGGGACAAGTTGTAGTCTTTCAAGACAGCGATGCTCTCTTTCCACACAGCTTCCCTGATACCTCAATAAAGAACTATTTCAATGTCCACTCTTGCTGGAACACCCTACATTCATTGTCTACTTTCCTTTTCCTTGAAATCTTTGAAAACCGAATTTATGTGCAATTTCTAGCTTGCTACTATTTGTAACTGTGATGTGTGTCAGCCTGTCAGTCACTGTCTGTCCTCATGTCCTCAATAAATATCCCAGAAGCGGTGTGAGTTAAATCATTACACAAAGGCGAGTATTCATTGGGCTTTTAATTTGAATAAGAAATACGTTTTTCAAAACTTTACTATCTCAAATTCTTTATGTGATCTGAGCATTATTCCGCGGGCCGCATATGGCCCCTGGGCCGGCCTTTACCCAGGCCTGCTCTAGAAGCTCTGGAGAGACCGTCTGAACACTCAGATTTACAGCCACTGTATTAATTATCCTTTGTCCTCTGTTTCACTCACAGGGTCAGAGCGGGGACAGGAGGAAGAAAGGGGAAGGAGCGGACATAGCAGATCCTACTGATTGAGGAAAAGGAGGGAGGAAGAAGGAAGTGTACACAGCCAACCTCACTTGTTCACGTCTTCTTTAGAGGAAGAAGTAGCAGGATGGATGTTGATGCTTCCTGGACCAATGTTAAGAGATAGCGATCTTGATTTACCCTCCGAACCAGCCTTCACTGAGCAACGGTAGTGGCCACAACACACACAGGAACCATGGAGCTGGCAGCCCTTGTTTCCTTATGCTTGTTTATGAAACACACACTGTGTTCTCAGCATCCTGCTCAGTGTAACCCTCACCATATCTTTCTTTTTTACTAATCCCAGAATGTTGTAGTATACTGTAGAATACTAAGTTAATACTATGGTATTATCCACACAAAAAAAAATCACTGTGGTAAATAAAACTGAAATGTCATCAAAAACACTAGTCTGCAAAAACACTACACTTTTTTAAACTGTAGTAAATACTACAGTATTTAATTTCCATATACCCTGCCCTCCCCTCCCCCACATAGCAATTTGTGCCACCCATAAGTAAGAAACCTACATGCTAAGTATAGACCATATATTGTGTTCCCTACAGGTTATAGAAAAGAGCAGAAGCTCTGAACTATCTGTTCAGAACCTACCTACCTAGATACATGCATACATACCTATACCAGTTATAGAACATGTGCTCTTTTAGTGCAGTTTCCTGAAAGAGAAAGTCTCCACTTCTATATTAAAGATAACAAAACACTACAGAAAATATTACAGTATACTACAATCTGCAAAAACACTACAGTGAATACTACAGTATACTACAATCTGCAAAAACACTACAATCTGCAAAAACACTACAGAAAATACTACAGTATACTACAATCTGCAAAAACACTACTGTAAATACTAAAGTATATACTACAGTTTTATTTTACGGCAGCATTTATACAATAGTTAACTGTAGATAATATAGTATACTACAGTAAATACTACAGTGAATTCTGCAAAAACTCTAGTGAATACTATAGTATTCATACCATAGTATATACTATACCATAGTATACCATAGTATATACTATAGTGTTTTTTCACTGTGGTTTTCCTTGTTCATTCTGTCCAAGTCCATCCCTAAATAGTGTGGGGATTTTCTGCATAGTGTGGAGTTCCAATTATTTTCATGAATTCTAAATTCAGCTCTTCGTAGGACAGAAATGGCACAATGTTCTACATCGAAGTTGGCTCCGTTTCAGTGACATTCTTTTTTCATTTTTTACTGTGCAAAGTCGTAAATGTTTAATGTCGAGGGACTCTCCCATTTTGGATGTATTCTTTATTGGCGTCTTTTGTTCCGTTTAATCAGAAAGGTTTTAGCAATGGTGTGCGTGTGTGTGTGTGTGTGTGTTTGTGCTCACGCATGCCCTCGTGGATGTATGCTAGTGTATAAGTATGACTATGGATGAGCTTGTTTTGTGCAGCTGCCCATTAATTAACCATGTTGTCAATTACAATCTACAAAGGCAGAACATCCACAAACTGAGATAGGAGACTTTTAAATCTTCAACAGTTTGGTTTACACCAGACTCTCTTCTTCAGAGGAAGAATGACTAAAAGATATAATGTGAACAATGAACAATTCAGGAAGATGCAGCCGAGCCAAAGGATGACAAAGTGCTTTAATAACAGTGGCAGATCGAGATTTGACGTATGCTTTCTGATTATATAGTTTCTTATTACTACTATTGGGACATGTGTTCGAGAAGTAACTTCAAATCAAGACAACGGTGGAATTTTACTGGCTTTGAAGACATTTACCAAAGAAGATAAATATGTTGACAAATGACATTGTTGCCACAAATGTTGTTGCAGTTTTAATTATGATGCTGTTGTTTCCACAACTTCTACAACTATCCATATTCCTGCATGTGAATGTATCTACGATTTTGTCCGTGTTGAAAGTTTCAGTTTAAGAAAAAAGCAGCTAGCAGCCAATACAGCCCCCCCCATGCACGTACACACAAACACCCCTTACACACTGACACATGCACGTACACACAAACACACAAACAAACACACGCACATAGACACAAACACACACTGACAAACAAACACACACACGTACACACAAACACACGCACGTACACACAAACACACTTACACACTAACACACGCACGTACACACAAAACACACTGACAAACAAACACACGCACGTACACACTTACACACAAGCACGTACACACAAACACACTTACACACGCACGTACACACAAACACACTTACACACTGACAAACAAACACACGCACGTACACACAAACACACTTACACACTGACAAACACACGCACGTACACACAAACACACTTACACACTGACAAACAAACACGCTCACGTACACACAAACACACTTACAAACAAACACACACACGTACACACAAACACACTTACACACTGACAAACAAACACACGCACGTACACACAAACACACTTACACACTGACAAACAAACACGCTCACGTACACACAAACACACTTACACACTGACAAACAAACACACGCATGTACACACAAACACACTTACACACTGACAAACAAACACACGCACGTACACACAAACACACTTACACACTCACACAAACACACAAACGCACACAAATACGCACGCACAAACACATCCTGATCAAATGCTTATTGTTTTCTTGTTTCAATTGTTGGGTTTGGTCAGTTTGTTTTGTTGGTGTAAACATGTTGCTTCAGTTTACTTTTTTTAAGACAACCCACAGAGCTGAGCAGTGTCAATGTACAGTATGAGCACTTATTAAAAAAAGTATATTTGGCTCCTTCGAGTTGCCTTTTGTATTCCGGTTTCAAATGGGCCAAGCAGAGAATCAAAGGGTTGTTAATTAGAGTAATTCAGCTGGAATGAATTAAAAACCTTTAGAATTATATAACGGCATGACTATTTTAATGATTACTAAGACTCCTGCTGAATTCTATTCAGACTAGAGGGAGTCTGCTCTGAGTCTCAAGCTTTGTTCAGTAGCTCTAGTAACAACTCTTATCCCCCAGCAGTAGTGCCAGTCTTCCCATCAGAGATATTGATCCTCTTCAGTAACAGTACTCACACTCTCACAGGCTGTCTATCACTGTCTCGCCAGGACATTAGTAGCTACAGCACTTCAAGACAATTCACACGAGAGGCAGAGAGAAAGGGGGGAAAGGGAGGGAGAGAAAGAGGAAAAGTGTGGGAGGCCCTTGGTCGTGTGGGAGACCAAGGCTCTTGTAGAAGCCAAGGCTCGGACGCACATTGAATGGCGGGAGAAGCCCAATTCACACAAAGCAAAAGTAAATGTCCAAGATGTGTAAAAAGTTTTAATTGGTCATAGGTTTTCAGACGAGTGGACAGTCCAGTACTCACTGTTGGCCTGCCCGACAGATAGCAGTGAGGGAGATGGTGGTTGCCTGTCATGAATAAAGTTATGTGTTGTAAAGCTCCTGTATTCTGCCTCTGTCTGGTCTTAACTTAACTCATTATAGTTGACGTTCCACTCTTCAAACCCTACAAACGTTACAATTATTCCAACTTGTAAAATTGTTTGAGGTGCAGTGCAGTGTCCATTGGTCAGGTTGTTTTTGATAGCTACCTAGCTAGCTTTGTTCAGTTCAAGGAATGCGAGTGAGCGCCAAATTATGTAGACACTCCCAAATGTGCAACGTCTTTAGGAAATACACATGCGCAAAATATGGAATCGTCTCAATGCAAGTAAATTACGTCAAGCTAGGCAATGCACCCTGACCCTGTCCATTAACTGTGACTGAAACGTCCGCATGTGTCAACGATTTGAATGGATGGAAAGAAAGGCATGAATACCCTAGCACCTTTCCTGAGATTATGATGCAGTTCTAGCACATTTTGAGAATTTGAGCATAAAAAAACAACAGAATAGTTGAGAAAAAAAGCATTCAATTAGTCTTTTTTTATTTTTATTTTCTCACAGCAGCTTTTTGTAGTTAAATAAGCACTGCCCACCCTGACTGCACATCACTGTGGAGAGGATACAATATCTGTTCATTTGGCTGAATAGTAGAGTCTGAACACATAGAACAACATGCAGCACAAACAGCCTCAGAATTTGTCCTAGAGCCTAGACAGAGATGACTTAACCAGAAGGGAAGATAGAGACAGACACAAGCACAAACTCTCTCTCTCGCACACACACATGTACACACACACACACACACTACAGACTACCCAAACATAATATATTATCCTTATATACCAATAACTATCCTATCCTTATTCATGTATGTCCTTCTCTTGGCGCTGAGCAGACCCCGTTCAGTTAATCTAGAGGGTTCTATGAATGAACCCTCTGATTCTAATTCCAGGGGTTCTGAGGTATTACCTTGGCAACAGAAGTGTGGAACAGGGAAAACAGAGGGAATCGTTGTTCCCCTCTCCATGGCCTTTTTAACACTACAAATAAAACAACACCGGACAGACTCACAAGATGGATGAGAGGTGTGTCAGAATAAATTTGCAGCGAGTTACAAAGAAAAACAGTGAATATTTGTCTTAAATCAGCAGACTCATGATCCAGCAATCACAAATTGGTCCAATAAAAACAGAAGAAATTGCTCCTCTGTCTTGGCTTGGGGACATTTAACACGTAAGTAGGGCCTCTTGGCAGTGGCCTCGTTCTAAAGCACCTACTGAGGCATGTAGATGAGCTGGTATGGTGCGATCTGAGACTGCTGACTGACTCATAGGTCCAATGTAATGGCTACCTGTGGTTAGAAGAGGAGTCCAAAGCTAACAGCCCTTAGAGACTTCTCTAACCTCACTCAGAGACTGGAATCAAACGCTTCAAGTGAAATTAATGAGTCTTAATTAAAAGCGGAAAGTACACGATATAGAGCCTTCAGGAAAGTATTCAGACCCCTTTACATTTTCCAGATTTTGTTAGTCTTATTCTAAAATGGAAAACACACATTTTTTACCTTGTCACGACTTCCGCCGAAGTTGGTCCCTCTCCTTGTTCGGTCGGCGTTCGGCGGTCGACGTCACCGACCTTCTAGCCATCGCTGATCCACTTTTCATTTTGCATTGGTTTTGTCTTGTCTTCCATCACACCTGGTTCCAATCCCATCAATTACATGCTGTGTATTTAACCCTCTGTTTCCCCCTGTAACGGCAGCCTTCCCTCTCTTCACGAGAAGAGAGAATGTAGCAGGGATCGGACCAACACGCAGCGTAGCCAGTGCTCAACATGTTTAATTATGACAAATAAACGTGAACACTTACAAAACAAAATAACAAATGTGGCAAACCGATACAGTCCTTTCTGGTGCAGACAAAACACAAAGACAGGAAACAACCACCCAACAAAATCCCAACACAAAACAAGCCACCTATATATGATTCTCAATCAGGGACAACGATTGATAGCTGCCTCTGATTGAGAACCATATTAGGCCGAACACAGAAACAGACAAACTAGACACACAACATAGAATGCCCACCCAGCTCACGTCCTGACCAACACTAAAACAAGCAAAACACATAAGAACTATGGTCAGGACGTGACACCCCCTCATGTCCTTGTCGGTAATTGTTTCTTGTAGTGCTTATGAAACGGTATGCTGGTATTTACCGGGTTTCGTTTGACCCATTTCATGTATTGTTCTGTTGACGGTGGTTTATGGATATTAAATGACACCGTTGTAAATCAGTTTTCGCTCTCCTGCGCCTGACTTCTCTGCCGCCAGTACGCACTTCACTACATACCTCAGCAATCTACACACAATACCCCATAATGTCAAAGCAAAAATGTGTTTGTATTTTTTTGAGAAATTTATAAAATAATAATAACATACCTTATTTACATAAGTATTCAGAACCTTTGCTATGAGACACAAAATTGCGCTCAGGTGCATCCTGCTTCCATTGATCATCCTTGATGTTTCTACAACTTGACTGGAGTTCTACCTGTGGTAAATTCAATTGATTTGACAGGATATGGAAAGGCACACATCTGTCTATTTAAGGTCTCACAGTTGACAGAGCAGGTCAGAGCAAAAACCAAGCCATGAGGTCGAAGAAATTGTCTTTAGAGCTCTGAGACAGGATTGTGTAGAGGAAAATTTGAACATCAGTCATCTATGAACATTTTAACATCTTGGACATGTTCTGTTATAATCTCCACCCGGCAGAGCCAGAAGAGGACAGGCCACCCCTCATAGCCTGGTTCCTCTCTAGGTTTCTTCCTAGGTTCCGGCCTTTCTAGGGAGTTTTTCCTAGCCACCGTGCTTCTACACCTGTATTGCTTACTGTTTGTTTTTTTTGGGCTGGGTTTATGTACAGCACTTTGTGACATCAGCTGATGTAAGAATGGCTTTATAAATATATTTGATTGATTGAACAGATCTGGGGAAGGGTACCAAAAAAGTTCTGCAGCATTGAAGGTCTCCAAGAACACAGTGGCCTCCATCATTCTTAAATGGAATACGTTTGTAACTACCAATACTCTTCCTAGAGCTGGGCAATCGGGGGAGAAGGGCCTTGGTCAGCGAGGTGACCAAGACCCCAATGGTCACTCTGACAGAGCACTATAGTTCCTCTGTGGAGATGGGAGAACTTTCCAGACGGACAACAATCTCCACAGCTCTCCACCGATCAGGCCTTTATGGTAGAGTGGGCAGACGGAAGCCACTCCTCAGTAAAAGGCACATGACAGCCCGCTTGGAATTTGCATAAGGCACCTAAAGAATCTCAAAAAATGAGAAACAAGATTCTCTGGTCGGATGAAACCAAGACTGAACTCTTTTGGACTGAATGCCAAGCGTCACGTCTGGAGGAAACCTGGCACCATCCCTACGGTGAAGCATGGTTGTGGCAGCATCATGCTGAGAGGATATTTTTCCGTGGCAGGGACTGGGAGACTAGTCAGGATTGAGGCAAAGATGAACGGAGCAATGTGCAATGAGATCCTTGATGAAAACCTGCTCCAGAGTGCTCAAGACCTCAGATTGGGCGAAGGTTCACCTTCCAACAGGACATCGACCCTAAGCACACAGCCAATACAACGCAGGAGTGGCTTCAGGAGAAGTCTCTGAGTGTCCTTGAGTGACCCAGCCAGAGTCCGGACTTGAACCCGATCGAACATCTCTGGAGAGAACTGAAAATAGCTGTGCAGCCACGCTCCCCATCCAACCTGACAGAGATTGATAGGATCTGCAGAGAAGAATTGGTCCCAAAATACAGGTATGCCAAGCTTGTAGCGGATTACCCAAGAAGACTTGAGAATGTAACCGCTGCCAAAGCTGAGTCAACAAAGTACTTTGTAAAGGGTCTGAATACTTGTGTAAATGTAATATTTCAGTTTTGTTGTTTTATAAATTTGCAAAAAAATCTAAAAACCTGTTTGTCCTGTGTCATTATGGGGTAATATGTGTAGATTAATGAGGGGAAAAAAACAATTTAATACATTTTAGAATAAGGCTGTAACGTAACAAAATGTGGAAAATGTCAAGTGGTCTAAAAACTTTTCGAATGCACTGTATATACAAAAGCATGTTGACACCCCTTCAAGTGAGTGGTTATGCTATTTCAGCCACACCTATTTTTTGTACCTTTATTTAACTAGAGAAGTCAGTTAAGAACAAATTCTTATTTACAATGACGGCCTACCCCGACCAAACCTGGACGACGCTGGGCCAATTGTGCGCCGCCCTATGGGACTCCCAATCACGGCTGGATGTGATACAGCCTGGATTAAAACCAGGGACTGTAATGACGCATCTTGTACTGAGATGCAGTGCCTTAGACCGCTGTGTCACTCGGGAGCCCATTGCTGACCGGAGTATAAAATCGAGCACACAGCCTTTCAACGTAGCACCTTCATAGGATGCAACTTTTCCACAGGTCAGTTCGTCAAATTTCTGCCCTGCTATAGCTGCCCGATCAACTGTAAGTGCTGTTATTGTGAAGTGGAAAAGTCTAGGAGCAACAAGCCGCGAAGTGGTAGGCCACACCAGCTCACAGAACGGGACCACCGAGTGCTGAAGCACATTGCGTTTAAAAATTGTCTCTCCCTGGTTGCAACACTCACTATCGAGTTCCAAACTGCCTCTGGAAGCAACGTCAGCACAATAACTGTTAGTCGGGAGCTTCACGAAATGTGTTTCCATGGACGAGCAGCCGCACACAAGCCTGAGATCACCATACACAATGCCAAGCGTCGCCTGGCGTGGTGAAAAGCTCGCTGCTATTAGACTCTGGAGCAGTGGAAACGCGTTCTCTGGAGTGATTAATCAGATTTCACCATCTGGCAGTACAACGGACAAATCTGGGTTTGGCGTCTGGTGCTGTTTTTCATGGTTCGGTTAGGCCCCTTAGTTGCAGTGAAGGGAAATCTTAAGGCTACAGCATACAATAATATTCTAAACAACTCTGTGCCTCCAACTTTGTGGCAACAGTTTGGGGAAGACCCTTTCCTGTTTTGGCATGACAATGCCCCCGTGCACAAAATGAGGTCCATACAGAAATGATTTGTCGAGATCAGTGTGGAAGATCTTGACTGGCCTGCACAGAGCCCTGACCTTAACCCCATCAAACAATTTTGGGATGAATTGGAACGGCGACTGCGAGCCAGGCATAATCGCCCAACATCAGTGCCTTACCTCACTAATGCTCTTGTGGCTGAATGGAAGCAATTCCCTGCAGCAATGTTCCAACATCTAGTGGAAAGCCTTCCCAGAAGAGTGGAGGCTGTTATAGCGGCATAGGGGGGACCAACTCCATCTTAATGCCCATGATTTTGGAATGACATGTTCGACAAGCAGGTGTCCACATACTTTTGGTCATGTAGTGTGTAAATAATCAAATCGTTTTTTTGTCCAAACTGTTAGCATGTATGACCAGCCTGGCGTACTCTCAACATCTGCCACTAAAACAGAAATTATGTCACCGTGTGCTCCCAAGGGTGACCAACTGCTAATCTCTTTTATATGCTCTGAGTTGATAAACTGGACATCAGCTTACCATAATTAAGTAATAAAGGACCAGCAGACGGTTGTATCGGTATTCCAGTCCCAGTTCTGCTTCCAGGTCCACACACATGTACGCACAAACAGACACATGGGTACATGTACACACACAAAAACACACACAGGCTCTATTGTAGGTCTGTCCTTAGCTGCTTCCTGGCTTAGGGTAAGAGACATTGACGAACGCTTAGTGATTCTCCAGGTGTGTGTCGACTCACAGTCAGTCCAAATGGGCAAGACCTGGTCGGACTAACACACACACACACAAACACAAATTTTCACACACACACACACACACACAGCCATGTTCCAAACAGGCCAGACAGACCATTCCTCAATAGGTATTTCTCTATCCTCCTGTGTCAGAGACTTCTGTACCCCAATTATGACCTCACCACCCCTGTCCCCCAATTATGACCTCACCACCCCTGCCTGGCCTGTTGGGAGTCAGGATGTGTGTGAGGGTTTACTGAACTGCGCTCTCTGACTCTCTCTTCTCCAATAAAGTATTTTGTCTTTAATGTCTTTTTCGCTATGTCAGACCCTAGTAAGACTAGCTGTCGCCATTGGCGTCGGCTAATGGAGATCCTAATAAATCAAAAATCAAACCCAGCGTCACATCGGAGATCATTTGCTTCGGGCAGATGGGGTTTTAAAAAGTATGGCAGAAGTCAATGAGGGGAAATGAGGGGAAAAACAGTCAAGGTGATACTCTGTAGCACACCGGTATATTCACCTCGTTATCTAAAAACATTAAGGGTGCTTTATTGACCGTAATTCCAGGAAAGTTGCTATAATGAGAAGGATGTTTGTTGAATTAGCTGATCATGTCATTATCGCCGGTGGAACTGTTCCTGAATAAATTACAGTATAGAGATAACTCCTGAAGGACCAATTTGTGTCGTTTTCATCAACATAAAAACACAGTGAAATATAGAATGTGTAGACATTTTTTAGGTTCGCTGTCATAAATAACAGTTCTTAACGGGAAGATGTAAGGCGCAATTACCCTTTTTTCCGTTTCTCTATACTGCATCTTCCTCTGTCTCTCCCTTCCCTCTCTCTGCATCAACCTCATGGACACTTCCCTCTCCACCTCTCACTGATTAGATCTCTGAATAATGAGCCAGAAATGATCCTCCATCCTGGCGTAGAGTTCGTGTCTTTCTCATGGTCATTTAAATGGCCAGAATAACAACAATGACATGACGTCATACATGTGTCTCTTGAGCAGTTGATGTGGTTTGTTACGTGCCTCTTTAGAACAACAAACAGATGCGTAACATACCAGTTTTAAAGGAAAACCTGTGTTTGTGTGTGTGGTGTGCGTGCACGCATGTGTGTCGAGAGAGAGAGAGAGAGAGACTTCCTCTCACAGCAACAAGCTATGTAATCACTACCATTATTGCCAACACCACAGGGGTAATACAGTACAACCTCTCAGGGCACACACACCTCTCTGGAGCTTGACAGGCTTTTAGGTGTTTAATACAGTCCCCATCGGCACAAATCATTTCTCCAGTTAGGAGAGCCAACTAGTGAAATGTCACCCAGAGACACGAGGGAGACTGCTGAACTCCTTCTCTTGTGTAACCTTTTAGCCGTTCCTCAGGTTCAGAATCACAGAGAGTAGACCTGCCTTCCTCCTAGGTCATATCAGTTAATAGGCTTTTTTCAAATTGCCCCGTGGTGAAGATTTTGTGTGTGTGTGCATGCCTGTCTATCTGTTCCCATTGCTTCTCCATAACATTGTGGCCCTGTATCTCCCCCTCTGATCCTTCCATTTGAATAAATCTAATTTGCAGTTTTACATGTGAAAAAGTATTCTCACATGTGGAATTGCGTTTTCACGTGCAAAACATTCACATGTGAACATAAAATTTGCAGTTGAAAAACTTCCAAAGGTTGTCACGTGTAGTGTCATGGTATGACATGTTGAAATTTTGCAAATTGTCACATTTATTTCACATGAGATCGCATTTTCAAATGTGCTCAAACAAATGGCAGGTATAATTTCACATGATCACGTGTTATAACATTAACTTCACATGATCAAATTTGAAACAATTGTGATCACATGAAATTCGTATGCGACACGGACACATGGACACAAACATGCACAAACATGCACAAACATGCACACAAACATGCACAAACATGCACAAACATGCACAAACATGCACAAACATGCACACAAACATGCACAAACATGCACAAACATGCCACACGCACACAAACATGCACAAACATGCACAAACATGCACAAACATGCACAAACATGCGACACGGACACATGCACACAAACATGCACAAACATGCACAAACATGCGACACGGACACATGCACACAAACATGCAAAGACACTGCCCGACGCTCATTTTAAATGCTATTGTTACAGTACCTGCTTCAGTAATAATAAGTTCAGAAACAGTTACCAGTTTTGCCATTCATCAGGACTGCTTCATGCATCACTTATATCTATAATGATGTCATGTTTGAATAAAATTTTAACGACGTGCGCTGAGAGTCGGGAAGCAAGTTCAGGGAGTGAGTATTTTAATAAATAAACGGAACATAATACAAAACAAGAAACACGAACAACGCACAGACATGAAACAGAAATAATAACGCTGTCACGTTCTGACCTTAGTTCCTTTTTTATGTCTTTATTTTAGTTGGTCACGGCGTGAGTTGGGGTGGGCATTCTATGTTGTTTTTCTATGTTTTGTTCTGTTGTTATATTTCTATGTGTTTGGCCTAGTATGGTTCTCAATCAGAGGCAGGTGTCAGTCGTTGTCTCTGATTGGGAGCCATATTTAGGTAGCCTGTTTTCTATTGTGTTTTGTGGGTGATTGTTTCCTGTGTTAGTACCTGCACCATACGGGACTGTTTCGGTTGTTTGTTTGTACTTTTGATAAGTTTATTATATATCTCATTATGGACACTTACCACGCTGCACATTGGTCCAATCCTTGCTACTCCTCCTCAGACGAAGAGGAAATTCGTTACAAATGCCTGGGGAAGGAACCAAAGGGAGTGACATGTATAGGGAAGGTAATCAGGGAAGTGATGAAATGACCTCCAGCAGGCCACAAATGTGCATGTGTCTGCTCAAACGGTCAGAAACAGACTCCATGAGGGTGGTATGAGGGCCCGACGTCCACAGGTGGGGGTTGTGCTTACAGCCCAACACCGTGCAGGACGTTTGGCATTTGCCAGAGAACACCAAGATTGGCAAATTCGCCACTGGCGCCCTGTGCTCTTCACAGATGAAAGCAGGTTCACACTGAGCACATGAGCACATGTGACAGACGTGACAGAGTCTGGAGACGCCGTGGAGAACGTTCTGCTGCCTGCAACATTCTTCAGCATGACCGGTTTGGCGGTGGGTCAGTCATGGTGTGGGGTGGCATTTCTTTGTGGGGCCGCACAGCCCTCCATGTGCTCGCCAGAGGTAGCCTGACTGCCATTAGGTACCGAGATGAGATCCTCAGAGCCCTTGTGAGACCATATTCTGACACATGCACATTTGTGGCCTGCTGGAGGTCATTTTGCAGGGCTCTGGCAGTGCTCCTCCTTGCACAAAGGCGGAGGTAGCGGTCCTGCTGCTGGGTTGTTGCCCTCCTACGGCCTCCTCCACGTCTCCTGATGTACTGGCCTGTCTCCTGGTAGCGCCTCCATGCTCTGGACACTACGCTGACAGACACAGCAAAACTTCTTGCCACAGCTCGCATTGATGTGCCATCCTGGATGAGCTGCACTACCTGAGCCACTTGTGTGGGTTGTAGACTCCGTCTCATGCTACCACTAGAGTGAAAGCACCGCCAGCATTCAAAAGTGACCAAAACATCAGCCAGGAAGCATTGGAACTGAGAAGTGGTCTGTGGTCACCACCTGCAGAATCACTCCTTTATTGGGGGTGTCTTACTAATTGCCTATAATTTCCACCTTTTGTCTATTCCATTTGCACAACAGCATGTGAAATGTATTGTCAATCAGTGTTGCTTCCTAAGTGGACAGTTTGATTTCACAGAAGTGTGATTGACTTGGAGTTACATTGTGTTGTTTAAGTGTTCCCTTTATTTTTTTGAGCAGTGTATATATATATATATATATTTCCAGGCTATATCACATCCGGCCGTGATTGGGAGTCCCATAGGGTGGCGCACAATTGACCCAGCGTCGTCCAGGTTTGGTCGGGGTAGGCCGTCATTGTAAATAAGAATTTGTTCTTATTAACTGACTTGCCTAGTTAAATAAAGGATAAATACAATAAAAATACATATACATATTTATTTATATACAGTACCAGTCAAATATTTGGACACACCTTCTCATTCTAGGGTTTTGATTGATTTGTACTATTTTCTACATTGTAGAATAATAGTGAAGATATCAAAACTATGAAATAACACATATGGAATCATGTAGTAACCAAGAAAGTGTAAACAATTCAAAATATATATATATTTTTAGATTCTTCAAACTAGCAACCCTTTGCCTTGATGACAGCTTTGCACACTCTTGGCATAGAAAATAGTACAAATAAAGAAAACGTCTTGAATGAGTAAGTGTGTTCAAACTTTTGACTTGTACCTATATTTATATATATATATATATATATATATATACACATTGAGTGTATGAAACACTAGGAAAACTGCTCTTTCCATGACATAGACTTACTTGGTGTAACGCACTTAAGGCGTAGTGGGTGCGGAGTCAGGCGCAGGAAGCAGAAGGTACAGAACAATGTTTTATTCCAGCACAGAGGAAAAATGTTCACGCCAATACCGGGCGCACATACAAGACCGGCCCAAAACCAGGACCCAACCAGTCCGGAGGAAAAACAAAGGGAAACGCACTACCACAAACATACACAGAGGAAAAATAAGCCCGCACAAAGAGCAGGCGGGCCTTACCGGCTTAAATAGCCCAACTAAAAACCTAAACAAGAAACAGGTGTAACCAATAAGACAAAACCAACAGAAAAGGGAAAAGGGATCGGCGGCAGCTAGTAGACCGGTGACGACGACCGCCAAGCACCGCCCGAACAGGAAGAGGAGCCACCTTCGGTGGAAGTCGTGACACTAGGTGTCACGTCTGCTCCCAATTCCCCCTCTCTGGCGCTCGAGGTCGCCAGGCTGCTCATCATTATGCACACCTGTCACCATCGTTATGCGCACCAGTGTTTCATCAGACTCACCTGGACTCCTTCACATCATTGATTGCCTCCCCTATATCTGTAACTTCCTCACCCTGTAGTTGCTTCCCGTCTCCCAGCGTCTGTCGTCTCAAGACCGTTACACTAAGTGATTCCAGGTGAACGTTATGATCCCTTATTGATGTCACCTGTTAAATCCACTTCAGATCAGTGTAGATGAAGGGGAGGAGAAAGGTTTTTTGTAAGCCTTGAGACATGGATTGTGCATGGGTGCCATTCAGAGGGTGAATGTGCAAGACAAAATAATGAAGTGCCTTTGAACTGGACTGAGTGTGTCAAACACTGCAACGCGGCTGGGCTTTTCACGCTCAACAGTTTCCCGTGTGTATCAAGAATGGTCCACAACCCAAAGAACATCCAGCCAAATTGACATGACTGTGGGACGCATTGGAGTCAACATGGGCCAGCATCCTTGTGGAACGATTGTGACACCTTATAGAGTCCATCCACTGACAAATTGAGGATTTTCTGAGCGCAAAAGGGTGTGCAACTCAATTTTAGGAAGGTGTACCTAATTTTTTTACACTCAGTTTATAATTAGTACCTTGACGGATGCCTTTCATATCACATGTGTGTCAAGGGGAATTGCATGTGAATTCAATGTAGACTGAAGCTAAGAAATTTGATTTAGTATGGAGATTAGCGTGCCAAACAGTCGCCATACCCTAGCTCAACACCAAAATTTCAAATATGGTACTAAAAATATTCCAATCCCTATTAACAAGAATTTAAGCTTTCTGACAATATCAGTATAAGATATGTCTATGTCCTGGGAAATGTTCCTGTTTCTTACAACCTCATGCTAATCGCTTTAACCTACGTTAGCTCAACCCTCGCGTGGAAGGGACACCGATCCTGAAGAAGTTTTTAAGGCAAATGCAGTTTAAATGTATATTATACGGTTGTGCACTGAGCAAAACTATCTGCTTGCCACTTGCCATCAACTGTGCCATGTACATCTACTAAAAACCTATTACAAACGTTCCTCTGGGACCGTAGAACGGGAGTCCGCAGAGGACGGTAAAACCTCTTATTTTGTCCGGTACTATTACATCACTGGGTTCTTCTTTTTGTCATGCTATGTCTGCATGGTGAGGAGAATGTCCCTAGTCTCGACGATTGCGTACTTCAGGGCAGATAGAAAGATTCAGAGTCGTTGGATATTTTGGATAGCCTTCTCGCTCACCTACCTGCTGATAGGCGAGCCGAGTTGATCGGTCTGATTCTGAGTTTCCAGGTTTGTGTTCTGATACACCGACACAAACTTAATAGAACATGATGTATCCGTCAGCAGTTGTATAGAGTTTCTTCAGAGAAACGGCGTTGTCTGGATGCTGAGGTCAGGTACATGCTGGAGAGTGATATTGCAGAGCTTTCTTTCTCCAGCTGGGCTTCTCCCTGTATCGTGGTCAGTAAACCGGATGGGACAAACAGATTTTGTTCAGACTACGGTAAGGTAAACAGTGTCACTAAGCCAGATTCATTTCCTCTTCCTCGGATGGAGGACTGTGTTGATAAGTTTGACCTGTTAAAAGGCTATTGGCAGGTGCAACTGATGAGTAGGGAAAGTGAAATATCTTCCTTTCTTACACCCTCCGATCTGTACTCGTATTCGGTTATGAGTTTCGGCCTGCGAAATGCACCTGCCACTTTTCAGTGCCTTATGAATAGGGTTGTCGCCGGTCTGTTTGGGTGTGCTGTTTATCTGGACAATGTACTGGTTTATGCAGATACTTGGGAGGTGCATCTGTCCCGTATTCAAGCCTTGTTCGACCGCCTGGCTGCGGGTCGCCTCACTATCAATCTGGCAAAATGTGAGTTTGCTCAGGCGACTGTTACAGACCTTGGTAAGGTGGTTGAGCAGGATGAAGTGCTTCTGTTCGGGTTAAAGTGGTGGCTATTGATGCTTTTCAACCGCCAACTACTAAAAAGGAACTGATGTGTTTCTTGGGAATGATTGGTTATTACTGAAGTTTCGCTCTCTAGTGCTCCCTGCTCCTGAGGGAGCAGTCTGGAGCAGTCAATCTGGTCGTATTGAACAGTGGACACGCATTTTCTCATACGCGTTGTCCCCGAGTGTATGTGTGTCATCCACGTGACTGGGTACGGTTCATTTTGTGTTTTGTGTTGTCCTGTTGCTCCTGTTTCTGTCCCCTGCTGTCCTCATTTTATTTTTTCCTCTAAAAAATGGCACAGAGGGCTGCCGTGCTTCTAGCTCTTAGGAAACTTTGCAGTATTTTGTTTTTTATGTGTTATTTCTTACGGACAGAATTTTGATGGTGTTATTAAATACAGCCAGGAAGAACTATTGGATATCAGAGCGACGGTAACTCATTAGCACTACCAGCATTACGACCATGAATACGACTTTTCCGACTCAGATCCTTTGTTCATACCCCCCAGGGCAGACCATTCGGAGTGGTCTTCTAGTCCAACTTAGGAGGCGCGCACACCACCTACCGCTTCCGAGTATATTACGCGCTAATGTGCAGTCACTGGAGAATAATATTGACGAGCTCAGGGCGAGGATTTATTTCCAGAGAGACATCAGGAATTATAACATACTCTTTCACGGAAACATGGCTCTCTCGGGATATACTGTCTGAGTCCGTCCAGCCAGATGGGTTCTCAGTTCATTGCGCAGACAGGAATATCTCTCTGGGAAGAAGGGCAGGGGTGTATGTTCAATGATTAACAACTCATGGTGTAATTGTGAAAACATACAGAAACTCAAGTCCTTTTGTTCACCCGACCTAGAATACCTCACAATCAAATGCCAACCGTATTATCTCCCAGCTGTATATATACCCCATCAAGCGAATACCATGACAGCCCTCAAATAACTTCACTTGACTTTATGCAAACTGGAAACCACATATCCTGAGGCCGCATTTATTGTAGCTGGGGATTTTAACAAAGCAAATTTGAGAAAAAGTCTGTCAAAGTTCTATCAACACATTGACTGAATCCCCCGCCCTCCTTTCGGCAAATCTGATCACAACTCCGTTTTGCTCCTCCCTTCCTATAGGCAGAAACTCAAACAGGAAGTACCCATGCTAAGGACTATTCAACGCTGGTCTGACCAATCTGAATCCACGCTTCAAGATTGTTTTGACCGCGCGGACTGGGATATGTTCCAGGTAGCCTCCGTGAATAATATTGACGAATACACTGATGTGGTGACTGATTTTATCAGGAAGTGTATAGGAGATGTTGTACCCACTGTGACTATTAAAACCTACCCTAACCAGAAACCGTGGATTTATGGCAGCATTCGACAGTTAAGAGTGTTAACCCTCGCAAGGCTGCAGGCCAGACGGCATCCCTAGCAACGTCCTCAGAGCATGTGCAGACCTGCTGGCTGGAGTGTTTACGGACATATTTCAATCTCTCCCTATCCCAGTCTACTATCTCCACATGCTTCAAGATGTCCACCATTGTTCCTGTACCCAAAAAAGCAAAGGTAACTGAACTAAATTACTATTGCCCCGTAGCACTCCTGTCATCATGAAGTGCTTTGAGAGACTAGTCAAGGATCATATCACCTCTACCTTACCTGACACCCTAGACCCACGTCAATTTGCTTACCGCCCCAATACATCCACAGACAATGCAATCACCATCGCACTGCACACTTCCCTATCGCATCTGGACAAGAGGAATACCCATGTAAGAATGCTGTTCATTGACTATAGCTCAGCATTCAACACCATTGTACCCTCCAAGCTCATCATTAAGCTTGAGGCCCTGGATCGGAACCCCGCCCTGTGCAACTGGGTCCTGGACTTTCGGACAGGCCACCCCCAGGTGGGGAAGATAGGAAAAAACACTTCCACTTCGCTGATACTCAACACTGGGGCCCCAGAAGGATGTGTACTCTGCACCCTCCTGTACTCCTTGTTCACCCATGATTGCGTGGCCACGCATGCCTCCAACTCAATCATCAAGTTTGCAGACGACACAACAGTAGTAGTCCTGATTACCAACAATGACAAGACCGCCTACAGGGAGGAGGTGAGGGCCCTCGGAGTGTGATGCCAGGAAAATAACCTCTCACCCAACGCCAACAAAACAAAGGAGCTGATCGTGGACTTCAGGAAACAGCAAAATGAGCACCCCCCCTATCCACATTGACGGGACCGCAGTGGAGAAGGTGGAAAGCTTCAAGTTCCTCGGCTTACACATTACTGACAAATTGAAATGGTCCACCCACAAATACCGTGCGTTGAAGAAGGCACAACAGCGCATCTTCAACCTCAGTGTTACGTTCCCCAGTTTCTGTGTTGTAGTTTGCATTTGAGTGTGTGTGTTTCAGAAGATGGCTTCCTGAAATTCTCCCGAAGCAGCTGATTGGTCGGCCCCAATTGATGATTGGATAGCTGACCCCGCTCCCTCGTCAAGACGCAGCTGTCTCTAACAATGCCTTCTGAAGCTAATAAAGCCAGTGTTCTGTTGTTCAGAAGAGAGAGAGAGATCATAGGCAGGCTGAGATCATTGCTGAGAGAGAGGTTTATGGCTGAGGGTTATAGCATGTTGGTCGTGAGTATGTACTATGTTAGCTGTTGTTGGTAGCAGCTTTGGTATGTTCTGTGTTTGTTGCTTTGTCAGAGCTTCTTTAATGGCCTGAGTTTTTTCTCAGTTTTGTTGTGAAGTGGATTGTTTAATATTCTGTTTCATTTGTTCCCAGGGGGGAAGGGGAAGGCACCTAGGGAGTGCTTAGGCAAGAGGCCCGCGGGCATACATATACCCGTAGTATATTCATTGTCTAGGCACACTAGGTAAGACCTGGGCAGACCACTCCCTGTATTTTGGTTAGCGCACCAGGTGGTGCTAAAATAGGTAAGTAGTGGGTAGGCAGGTTAGATAGGAGAGGGGGAGCTTTGATATTTACTTTCTTTGCTTTGGTTCCGTCCAGCCCCTTTTCCCCATATTACCGTGTAAGGAAATAAATCCTAGTAAGCGGTCAATTCTGCCTTTTTGTCATCCTTACTCGCACCTACAGTCCATACCTCTTTCGCTTCACAGAGAGTTGAGTTGCAGCAGGGTGTCGCGTTCCCTCTTCTTAGAGGCGTGCGTAACACTCAGGAGGCGGAAGAAATTTGGCCTGTCACCTAAAACCTCACAAAACAGATGCACAATTGAGAGCATCCTGTCAGGCTGTATCACCGCCTGGTATGGCAACTGCACCTCCTGAAACTGCAGGGCTCTCCAGAGGGTGGTGTGGTCTGAACAATGCAGCGCCGGAGCAAACTACGTGCCTCCAGAACACCTACTGCACCCGATGTCACAGGATGGCCAAAAATATAATCACGGACAATAACCACCCTAGCCGCTGCCTGATCACTCCGCTATCATCCAGAGGGCGAGGTCAGTACAGGTACATCACAGCTGGGACCGAGAGACTGAAAAACAGCTTCTATGTCAATGCCATCAGACTGTTAAATACTGGTAAATAGCCATCACTAGCACATTAGAGGCTGTTGCCCTATATACATAGACTTGGAATCACTGGCCACTTTAATAATGGAATGCTAGTCACTTTATTAATGTTAACATATTTTGCATTACTCATCTCATATGTATATACTGTATTCTATTCTACTGTATCTTATTCTATGCCGCTCTGAGATTGCTCGCCCAAATACTTATAAATTCTTAATTCCATTCCTTTACTTTAGATGTGTGTGTATTGTAGTGAAATTGTTAGATATTACTGTTAGATATTACTGCACTGTTAGAGCTTGATTTGATTCCTGTGCGCAAATGTTGCTGAGGTCTGGGGAGGACGAGGTTGGCTGGAGCAGTGGGGTGCGTTAACCAGGTGTTTGGTTGGTGTGGTGTTCCGGGGTCCTTGGTGGTCCCCTGTTTCATGGGGGGGGGGGGTGACCCGAATTCTTTCTCCTTGCTCTTGTTTTCCTTAATAGGCTATTGGTGGGCGGAGCCGGGAGGGTCGTCAGTGAAATGGGGCACACCTGGGCTCGGGTGTGTCCTGGTGATAAATACACCTTTCCCCCATACAATGAGGAGACTCTTTCCACTCAGACACACTCTTGTTTTTGGTTGTGGCATTTTGTGGCTTGTTTGTTTTAGCACCTCTCAACATCCCTCATTATTATCACCTATGCACGCAACCACTCACTTACACTACTGACTACACACACCATTGTTAATTGTATATAGTTTACCTAAGTTAAAACCTCTCTGGGATATGTGGGACGCTGCGTCCCAACTGGCCAACATCCAGTGAAAATGCAGAGCGCCAAATTCAAATAAATTCCTATAAAAATTAATCTTTCATGAAATTACACATGCAATACACCAAATTAAAGCTACACTTGTTGTGAATCCAGCCAACGTGTCAGATTTCAAAAGGATTTACGGCAAAAGCAAACGATGCTATTATCTGAGGACAGCACCCCAGCAAACAAACACAGACCATATTTCAACCCTCCAGGCGCGACACAAAATGCAGAAATAAAGATATAATTCATGCCTTACCTTTTACAAGCTTCTTCTGTTGGCATTCCAATATGTCCCATAAACATCACAAATGGTCCTTTTGTTCAATTAATTCCGTCGATATATATCCAAAATGTGAATTTATTTGGCGCGTTTGATCCAGAAAAAAAATGGTTCCAACTCACCCAACATGACTACAAAAGTACAAAACATGCAAGCTTTGTCCAAACATTTCAAACTACTTCCTAATACAACTTTAGGTATTTATTTACGTAAATAATTGATAAAATATAAGACGGGATATACTGTGTTCAATACCGGAGGAAAACAATGTGTAGCGAGCCTCTGTGTAACGCGCCTCTAACAAAGATTACACTTCCCTCTAGCCTCGTTCTGAACAGTGCTACTTCTTCATTTCTCAAAGGAAAGACCTCAACCAATTTCTAAAGACTGTTGACATCCAGTGGAAGCGATAGGAACTGCAAGAATTAGTCGATTAGAAATCTGGATTCCTAATGAAAACCCATTGAAAAGAGAGTGACCTCAAAAAAAAGTAATTCTGAATGGTTTGTCCTCTGGGTTTCACCTGCCAAATATGTTCTGTTATACTCACACATGATTCATACAGTTTTAGAAACTTCAGTGTTTTCTATCCAAATCTACTAATAATATGCATATCTTAGCTTCTGGGCCTGAGTAGCAGGCAGTTTAATTTGGGCATGCTTTTAATCCAAAATTCCGAATGCTGCCCCCTTTCCTAGAGAAGTTTTAATAAACATATTCTCTGCTTTGTCTCCTTTTTTGTTACGGGCTACGAGGCGGTTCGTGACAGTACTTACAGATGGCATACAAGTTTGTTAATAAGGCACATGAAAGTTCACATGTTCCAGAACGCATTTCTGCCAAAAAAGGATTTTGATCAAAATTTAAAAAAGTTTAGGTTCAAATGACTCCTGTGAAGTAGTGACACGCGACATACGCCTAGTTTCCTGAAATGAGTCACATATTGTACCTTAAAGCCTCTGTAGTGGTTTCGACACAGTGCCAGGTGGAATTTCTGTCCTGAATATCCAGGTAGGTCACCTGTGATACAAGTCAGCATTTGATGTCCATCCATGTCTGAGGACGTCTGGAGATTATGACTACAAGCTATTATGACCTCTCTGTAGAAAGGTGAGACTCTTACAAACACATCTGAAGGTCCCCCTGTACCAGTTGAAACAATTTATGGAATTATATATGGAGACTGTTTAGTGACAAAAATAAGAGGTTAAATACATGTAAAAAAATAGATATGTTTCCTCAGATATAGAACAAACTTAATTTAGGATTTTGCGAGGGGACTATCTGCATATTTTTTGATACTTCAAGTGGTCTTTAAATTCAAATAGCAAAATTATCCTTGTTATGAACTTCTTAAAACAATTCCATATAGCTTAGTACAACCCCCCCCAGTCTAATTCTGACATGACATTGTAAGAGCTTGTCGGAATATCATGAAGTATCAGTCTAAATGTATTACAGAATACAATTACCACATACTGTACACTCAGTGGCCAGTTTATTAGGTACACCACGCCATTCATGAAAATGGTTCGCTCCTACAAACAGTAAGTCACGTGGCCATGGTTTGCTATATAAAGAAGGCAGATAGGGGCATTGAGGCATTTAGTTACTGTTCGATTGAACTCTAGAATTGGCAAAACGAGTGATCTAAGCGACTTTGAGAGTGGTGTAATCGTCGGGGCCAGGCGTGTCGGCTCCAGTATCTCAGAAACGGCTGGACTCCTTTCACGCACGACAGTGTCTAGGGTTTCCCGAGAATGGTGCGACAAACAAAAACATCCAGTTAATGGCAGTCCTGTGGGTGAAAACAGCTCGTTGATGAGAAGTCAAGGGGTATGGCAAGAATTGTGATAGCTAACATGCAAGCCACAAACAGGCAAATATCGGCACAGTACAACAGTGGTGTGCAGAGCGGCATCTCGGTACGCACAACTCATCGATCCTTGTCACAGATGGGCTACTGCAGCAGACGACCACATCGGGTTCTACTCCTATCAGCTAAAAACAAGAAGAAGCGGCTCCAGTGGGCACGCAATCACCAACACTGGACAATTGAGGAGTGGAAAAACATTACCTGGTCTGACAAATCCCGGTTCCTCTTGCGTCATGCTGATGGCAGAGTCAGGATTTGGCGTAAGCAGCATGAGTCCATGGCCCCATTCTGCCTGGTGTCAACGGTACAGGCTGGTGGCAGTGGTGTAATGGTGTGGGGAATGTTTTCCTGCCACACGTTAGGTTCCTTGATAGCAATTGAGCAATGTTTTCATGCCCCAAATAATTCAGGCTGTTATGGAGGCAAAGGTGGGACCAACTCGGTTCTAGGTGGGTGTACCTAATAAACTGGCCACTGAGTGGGTAGTGTCCTTCTACAACAATTGTTTTCTACAATGGCAATGGAAAGGCAGAGCAGCATTGTTTACACTTCACATTATCTCAGCTAAATGATTCCTGTCTCTGTTTCCTGGAGGTACCAAATCAGAACAGTGTCCTTTCCTAAGGGGACCTGTGACTAATTTCATGAATCATGACAAATATAAGCAAAAGGTGTTTTCAGGAAACAAAACATTTACAAATGCAGTTCCAAATGGCAAGTGGGTTTAGTCAGCAGGGTATAAAACCATGCTAATGTATTCTAATTAGGCACTAAGGATATGCTAAGGTTCAGCCTACTGTAGGACCTTTACCCATCACTTTGGTATTGTTGTTCTCCTTAAAAGTTGTGTTATTTTACAAAGGTGGCGTGAAGTTGAAGTGAAGGCAAACATCTATACAGCAACAACTTGTTTTTCAGTATCATAAAAATTACATAACGCTCCTGTTAGAATGCCAAGCTGGGAGGCATATTTCACTGTCAGTCTATTTCCGAGCTTTACCACTGTGTGAAATAATGATCAGGTTGGAAGGTGAGATACCAGTTCATTATTAAATTCCTTCTGCAATACTTGAAGGGGAAAAAAAACAAGATTTCTAGTGAAATCAAGGGAAACCATGTGTTTTTGGAACACGTCACATGTGATGATATTTCACATTAAGTTTTAGATGTGGATTTTCACGTGATCACATAACCTTTCACATGTGGATTCAAATCTCCACCTGTGAAAAGTTTTCCACTCGATTCCACAGGTGAAGCCCTGCAAAAAGACAAAACATTTTTAGGATACACACACAAATAGTGCTTTTAACATAGTGTTTCCAACTTAGGGCTCCCAAGTGGTGCAGTGGTCTAAGGCACTTCATCTCAGTGCTAGAGGCATCACTACAGACCCTGGTTTAATTCCAGGCTGTATCACAACCAGCTGTGATTGGGAGTCCCATAGGGCGACGCACAATTGGCCCAGTGTTGTTAGGGTTTGGTCATCATTGTAAATAAGAATTTGTTCTTAACTGACTTGCCTAGTTAAATAAAGGTTAAATAATGTTGGCACACTTTGATATACATGACTACATTGTGTATGTTAATTTACACTGTGATTATTATTCAACATGTCCTCACCTCTGATTCTTCCTACGTCACCATGTCTGTCAATTTGTTTAAAAAAATACTCTACAAAAACGATTATATTTGTCATAGTTATTCAGGAGTAACATAAAATAGACTAATATGCCCCACATTAGACAACTATACAGAAAACCCCTCATTCTGAAATAAATAAATAAAATCAATGATGAGAGAAGAGTCTTATTAATTGATAACTAAAATAGCAGTGCAGAAGACACTATTTTATGAAGTGTTGAGATGTAATTATAGGTAATTTACATCAACATTTAAGTAATTTAGCAGAAGCTCTTATCCAGAGCAATTAGGGTTGCCTTGCTCAAGGGCACATCAACAGATTGTTCACCTAGTCGGCTCGGGAATTTGAACCAGCTAACTTTTTGGATACTGGCGCAACCCTCTTAATTGCTAGTCTACCTGATGAAAATATCATGTAGAGGAACACCACATACTTTGCAGTGCAGGAGAAAGATCAAGGTACTCCAAATCTAGAAGTTGTGAGTTCAAATCCCAGGTGATGTCATATTGAAAGGTCAGTACTAAGTGATCATGTCAGATGTAATCATAATGTCATTTACTTAAGATTTTACCAGTTTACTTTAAAAAAAACATCTCATTTAATTCCCTTACAAAAAAAAAACATCTGAAATTTACACTTTCACATTTGAAAAACGAATTTGACCTTTCAAATACACTGACTGTACAAAAAATGAGGAACCCAAATTAAACTTTACTTGTCACATGCGTCGAATACAACAAGTGTTGAACTGACCGTGAAATGCTTACTTACAAGCCCTTAACCAACAGCGCAGTTCAAGAAGAGTTCAGAAAATATTTACCAATTAAACTAAAGTAAAAAAAATAATTTGATTAAATGGCCATTTGATTAATTGTTCGGCAGTCTTATGGCTTGGGGGTAGAAACTGTTAAGGAGCCTTTTGGTCCTAGACTTGGCGCTCAGGTAACGCTTGCCATGCGGTAGCAGAGAAAACAGTCTATGACTTGGGGGACTGGAGTCTTTGACAATTCTATGGGCTTTCCTCTGACTCCGCCTATTGTATAGGTCCTGGATGTCAGGAAGCGTGGCCCCAGTGATGTACTAGGCCATACACAGTACCCTCTGTAGCGCCTTACTGTCGGAGGCTGAGCAGTTGCCATACCAGGCGGTGATGCAACCGGTCAGGATGCACTCGATGGTGCAGCTGTAGAACCTTTTGAGGATCATGCCAAATCTTTTCAGTCTCCTGAGGGGGAATAGGTTTTGTCATGCCCTTTTCATGACTGTCTTGGTGTGTTTGGACCATGATAGTTCGTTGGACCATGATATGTCGACACCAAGGATGATATGTCGACACCAAGGAACTTGAAACTCTCGACCCGCTCCACTTCAGCCCCATTGATGTTAATGGGGGCCTGTTATTCCCGCCTTTTCCTGTAGTCCATGTTCAGCTCCTTTGTCTTGCTCACATTGAGGGAGAGGTTGTTGTCCTGGCACTATGCGGACAGTTCTCTGACCCCCTCCCTATAGGCTGTCTCATCGTTGTCGGTGATCAGGCCTACCACTGTTGTGTCGTCAGCAAACTTAATGATGGTGTTGGAGTCGTGTTTGGCCATGCAGTCGTGGGTGAACAGGGAGTACAGGAGGGGACTAAGTACACATCCCTGAGGGGCCCCAGTGTTGAGGATCAGTGTGGCAGATGTGTTGTTGCCTACCCTTACCACCTGGGGGCGGCCCATCAGGAAGTCCAGGATCCAGATGCAGAGAGAGGTGTTTAGTCCCAGGGTCCTTAGCTTAGTGATGAGCATCGTGGGCACTATGGTGTTGAACATTAACGATGTCTACACTGTATTTCTGATCAATTTGATGTTATTTTAATGGACTATTTTTATTTAAAAAACAAGGAAATTGCTAAATGTCCCCAAACCTTTGAATGGTAATGTATATCAACAAATTAGCGAGGGCACTAGAACAGCCAAAGGAAAGGCCAGTCCTCTTCTGGCTGTGCCGGGTGGAGATTATAACAGAACATGGCCAAGATGTTCAAATGTTCATAAATGACCAGCATGGTCAAATAATAATAATCACAGTAGATTTCGAGGGTGCTGCAAGTCAGCACCTCAGGAGTAAATGTCAGTTGGCTTTTTTAGCACGTCCGGTGAACAGGTCAGGGTTCCATAGCCTGTTCTGTTATAATCTCTACCCGGCACAGCCAGGAGAGGACTGGCCACCCCTCATAGCCTGGTTCCTCTCTAGGTTTCTTCCTAGGTTCCGGCCTTTCTAGGGAGTTTTTCCTAGCCACCGTGTTTCTACACCTGCATTGGTTGCTGTTTGGGGTTTTAGGCTGGGTTTCTGTACAGCACTTTGAGATATCAGCTGATGTAAGAAGGGCTTTATAAATAAATGTGATTTCCAGCACCCGACCTCACCCAAGTACTGTTTGCTGATGATCTGGTGCCTCTGTCCCCAACCAAGGAGGACCTACAGCCTACAGCAGCACTTCTGAACAGATTCTGTCAGACATGGGCCCTGACAGTGTATCTCAGTAAGACAAAAATAATGGTGTTCCAAAAAATGTCCAGTTGTCAGAACCAGGAACATAAAATTTGACATACCAATTAGGATCTGGCTAAAAATACTGGAATCAGTTATGGAACCCATTGCCGTTTATGGTTGTGAGGTCTGGGGTCCGCTCACCAACCAAGAATTCACAAAATCGGACAAACACCAAAATGAGACTTCTTGAAAAATATTCTCAGTGTACAACGTAAAACATAAAATAATGCATGCAGAGCAGAAATATTCCGATACTCGCTAATTATCCAAATCCATAAAAGAGACATTAAATTCTACAACCACCTAAAAGGAAGCGATTCCCAAACCTTCCATAACAAAGCCATCACCTACAGAGTAATTAACCTAAGCAAGCTGGTCCTGGGGATCTGTTCACAAACACAAACAGACCCCACAGTGCCCCAGGACAGCAACACAATTAGGCCTAACCAAGTCATGAGAAAACAAAAAGATAATTACTTGACACATTGGAAAGAATTCACAAAAAATCTGAGCAAACTAGAATGCTATTTGGCCCTAAACACAGAGTACATAGTGGCAGAATACCTGACCACTTTAACTTCTTATGGCTGCAGGGGCAGTATTGAGTAGCTTGGATGAAAGGTGCCCATAGTAAACTGCCTGCTCCTCAGTCCCAGTTGCTAATATATGCATATTATTATTAGTATTGGACAGAAAACACTCTGAAGTTTCTAAAACTGTTTGAATGATGTCTGTGAGTATAACATAACTCATATGGCAGGCAAAAGCCTGATAAAAAATCCAAACAGGAAGTGGGAATTCTGAGGTTGGTCGATTTTCAACAAAGCCCCTATTGAATACACAGTGGGATATGGATGAATTTGCAATTCCTACGGCTTCCACTAGATGTCAACAGTCTGTAGAACCTTGTCTGATGCCTCTACTGTGAAGTGGGGCCGAAGGAGACAGGAATTAGTCAGGTCTATCATGACCTGACCATGCTCTGACCATGCACGTTCACATGAGAGGGAGCTCTGTTCCATCGCACATCTGAAGTCAATGTAATTCTCCGTTTGGAACGTTACTGAAGATTTATGTTAAAAACATTCGAAAGATTGATTCAATACATCGTTTGACATGTTTCTACTGACTGTTACGGAACTTTTTGACTTTTTGTCTGCTTTTAGTGAACGCGCTGACTTTGGATTTGTTTACCAAACACGCTAACAAAAAAAGCTATTTGGACATAAATGATGGACATTACCGAACAAAACGAACATTTCTTGTGGAAGTGGGAGTCCTGGGAGTGCATTCCGATGAAGATCAGCAAAGGTAAGTGAAGATTTATAATGCTTTTTATGAGTTATGTTGACTGCACAATTTGGCGGGTAACTGTATGGCTTCCTTTTGTGGCTGAACGCTGTTCTCAGATTATTGAATATTGTGCTTTTGCCGTAAAGCTTTTTGAAATCTGACACAGCGGTTGCATTGAGAACAAGTGTATCTTTAATTCTATGTAAAACTTGTATCTTTCATCAAAGTTTATGATGAGTATTTATGTTATGACTCCAGTCTTTGGCTGGAAAAATGACTGTATTTTTCTGTGATTTTGCGGTGACCTAACATAATCGTTTGTGGTGCTTTCGCTGTAAAGCCTATTTGAAATCGGACACTTTGGTGGGATTAACAACAAGATTACCTTTAAAATGGTATAAAATACATGTATGTTTGAGGAATTTTAAGAGAGCGAGAGAGAGAGACAGAGAGAGAGAGAGAAGGAATAGAAAGAGAGAAGGAATAGAAAGAGGCAAAGGGTGGGAAAGAGGAAATCACTTTAAACTGGACTACCAGGCCATGTGGAGAGAGATGGAGAGTTATAGAGGCAGGGAACGAGAAGGGAAAAGGAGTGCAAGTATCTTGGGTCGTGTAGAGACAGGAAGAAAGAGGGAAGACAGGAGAGAGAAAGAGATATGTACAGTATATATATGAAGAGAGAGTGAGATTTGCATTTTATCTACTTGAACCCATTTTTTTATTTTGTCATTCTTGCTCATTCCCATTGATGCCACTGCTAATTCAAGACTGTAAAACGAGATGATGAGGAGGAAGGGTAGAGCCACCCACATCCCCTGTAGGAATGCTCACTGCAGCTCCTCTTGGACATGGAAGTCAGGAAAGGCATGGTTCACTAATTAGCACATTCAAAGTCCCATAAATGTAAGATGGCACCGGAGAGGATGGCTGCCATTTCATGGGCTCCTTAACCAATCATGCTATTTTGTTTGTTTTTTAACATTTTTGTCAATTTATTTTGTGCATAATGTTGCTGCAACCGTCTCCTATGAACGAAACGTGCTTCTGGAAATCAAAACAGCGATTACTCACCTTGAACTGGACGAAGAATTTCTCTTTAATGAGTCGGACAAGAAGAATTTACTCCAGACACCCGAACAGGCCCTCATCCCTATCATTCGCAGGAGAAAAAACGAAAGAGGTGTTGCGGAAATAGATCGGGGTGCCTTGTGAGGATCCGCCGACGAGTGGCTAATCTGCCTTTGATATCCGTACTACTGTCCAACGTACAATCGCTGGATAATAAATTGTACGAAATAAAAGCACGTATATCCTACCAAGGAGCGGGACTCTAACCCGGAAGCTTATAAGAAATCCCGCTATGCTCTCCAACGAACCATCAAACAGGCAAAGTGTCAATACAGAAATGAGATCGAATCGTACTACAATGGCTCCAAAGCTCATTGGATGTTGCAGGGCTTGCAAACTATTACAGACTACGAAGGGAATCACAGCCGAGAGCTGCCCAGTGACACGAGCCTACCAGACGGGCTAAATTTCTTCTATGCTCGCTTCAAGGGAAGTACCACTGAAACATGCATGAGAGCACCCGCTGTTCCGGACAACTGTGTGACCATGCTCTCCACAGCCAATGTGAGTAAGACATTTAAACAGGTCAACATTCACAAGGCTGCGGGGCCAGACAGATTACCAGGACGTGTACTCCAAGCATGCGCTGATCAACTGGCAAGTGTCTTCACTGACATTTTCAACCTGACCCTGACTGAGTCTGTAATACCAACATGTTTCAAGCAGACCACCATAGTCCCTGTGCCCAGGAACACTAAGGTAACCTGCCTAAATGACTACCAACCCATAGCACTCACATCTATAGCCATGAAGTGCTTTGAAAGGCTGATCAGGGCTCACATCAACACCATTATCCCAGTAACCGTAGACCCACTCCAATTTGCATACTGCCCCAACAGATCCACAGATGATGCAGTCTCTATTGCACTCCACACTGCAATTTCACACCTGGACAAAAGGAACACCTATGTGTTCAACTCAGTGTTCAACACCATCGTGCCCTCAAAGCTCATCACTAAGCTAAAGACCCTGGGAATAAACACCTCTCTGCAACTGGCAACTGGATACTGAACCCTCAGGGGTGCGTGCTCAGTCCCCTCCTGTACTTCCGGTTCACTTATGACTGCACAGCCAGGCACGACTCCAACACCATCATTAAGTTTGCCAATGACACAACAGTGGTAGGCCTGATCACCAACAATGACGAGACAGCATATTGGGAGGAGATCAGAAACCTGGCCGTGTGGTGCCAGGACAACAACCTTTCCCTCAACGTGATCAAGACAAATGAGATGATTGTGGACTACAGCAAAAGGACCGAGCACGCCCCCATTACTGTAATGGAGCAGGTTGAGAGCTTCAAGTTCCGTGGTGTCCACATCACCACAAACTAGAATGGTCCAAACACACCAAGACTGTCGTGAAGAGGGCATGACAAAACCTATTCCCCCTCAGGAGACTGAAAAGATTTGGCATGGATCCTCAGATCCTCAAAAGGTTCTACAGCTGCACCATCGAGAGCATCCTGATTGGTTGCATCAATGCCTGGTATAGCATTGATGCCAGCTAGCCACCGAATAGCAGCACTGTAGAAACTATTACATTCAACGGAACTACGGAACGACTTGATTAGTGTAGTGTTAGCTAGCTACATAGTTGTCTTTGCTGTCCTTGTATCTAAGATAACTGTGGAGTCTAGAGTAATTTTCGGTTAGCTAGCCAGCTATTTTCGTCCGCCGCGCTGCCGTTCTCCTACCTAGTCAATACTGCTAGTCAACAATGCTAACACTGCTAGCTAGCCAACTTCTACCGAATAGCAGCACTGTAGAAACTATTACATTACAACGGAACGATTTGATTAGTGTAGTGTTAGCTAGCTAGTGTTAGCTAGCTACATAGTTGTCTTTGCTGTCCTTGTATCTAAGACATTTGTGTAGTTTAGACTAATTATCTGGCCAGTTACCGAGGTTACCTAGCCAGCTATCGAGGTTACCTAGCCAGCTACACTTTCAAACAAAGTCAACAACGCAGCCACTGCTAGCCAGCCTACTTCAGCAGTACTGTATCATTTTAATCATTTTAGTCAATAAGATTTTTGCAACGTAAGCTTAACTTTCTGAACATTCGAGACGTGTAGTCCACTTGTCATTCCAATCTCCTTTGCATTAGCGTAGCCTCTTCTGTAGCCTGTCAACTATGTGTCTGTCTATCCCTGTTCTCTCCTCTCTGCACAGGCCATACAAACGCTTCACACCGCGTGGCCGCGGCCACCCTAACCTGGTGGTCCCAGCGCGCACGACCCACGTGGAGTTCCAGGTCTCCGGTAGCCTCTGGAACTGCCGATCTGCGGCCAACAAGGCAGAGTTCATCTCAGCCTATGCTTCCCTCCAGTCCCTCGACTTCTTGGCACTGACGGAAACATGGATCACCACAGATAACACTGCTACTCCTACTGCTCTCTCTTCGTCTGCCCACGTGTTCTCGCACACCCCGAGAGCTTCTGGTCAGCGGGGTGGTGGCACCGGGATCCTCATCTCTCCCAAGTGGTCATTCTCTCTTTCTCCCCTTACCCATCTGTCTATCGCCTCCTTTGAATTCCATGCTGTCACAGTTACCAGCCCTTTCAAGCTTAACATCCTTATCATTTATCGCCCTCCAGGTTCCCTCGGAGAGTTCATCAATGAGCTTGATGCCTTGATAAGCTCCTTTCCTGAGGACGGCTCACCTCTCACAGTTCTGGGTGACTTTAACCTCCCCACGTCTACCTTTGACTCATTCCTCTCTGCCTCCTTCTTTCCACTCCTCTCCTCTTTTGACCTCACCCTCTCACCTTCCCCCCCCTACTCACAAGGCAGACAATACGCTTGACCTCATCTTTACTAGATGCTGTTCTTCCACTAACCTCATTGCAACTCCCCTCCAAGTCTCCGACCACTACCTTGTATCCTTTTCCCTCTCGCTCTCATCCAACACTTCCCACACTGCCCCTACTCGGATGGTATCGCGCCGTCCCAACCTCCGCTCTCTCTCCCCCGCTACTCTCTCCTCTTCCATCCTATCATCTCTTCCCTCTGCTCAAACCTTCTCCAACCTATCTCCTGATTCTGCCTCCTCAACCCTCCTCTCCTCCCTTTCTGCATCCTTTGACTCTCTATGTCCCCTATCCTCCAGGCCGGTTCGGTCCTCCCCTCCCGCTCCGTGGCTCGACGACTCATTGCGAGCTCACAGAACAGGGCTCCGGGCAGCCGAGCGGAAATGGAGGAAAACTCGCCTCCCTGTGGACCTGGCATCCTTTCACTCCCTCCTCTCTACATTTTCCTCTTCTGTCTCTGCTGCTAAAGCCACTTTCTACCACTCTAAATTCCAAGCATCTGCCTCTAACCCTAGGAAGCTCTTTGCCACCTTCTCCTCCCTCCTGAATCCTCCTCCCCCTCCCCCCCCCTCCTCCCTCTCTGCAGATGACTTCGTCAACCATTTTGAAAAGAAGGTCGACGACATCCGATCCTCGTTTGCTAAGTCAAATGACACCGCTGGTTCTGCTCACACTGCCCTACCCTGTGCTCTGACCTCTTTCTCCCCTCTCTCTCCAGATGAAATCTCGCGTCTTGTGACGGCCGGCCGCCCAACAACCTGCCCGCTTGACCCTATCCCCTCCTCTCTTCTCCAGACCATTTCCGGAGACCTTCTCCCTTACCTCACCTCGCTCATCAACTCATCCTTGACCGCTGGCTACGTCCCTTCCGTCTTCAAGAGAGCGAGAGTTGCACCCCTTCTGAAAAAACCTACACTCGATCCCTCCGATGTCAACAACTACAGACCAGTATCCCTTCTTTCTTTTCTCTCCAAAACTCTTGAACGTGCCGTCCTTGGCCAGCTCTCCTGCTATCTCTCTCAGAATGACCTTCTTGATCCAAATCAGTCAGGTTTCAAGACTAGTCATTCAACTGAGACTGCTCTTCTCTGTATCACGGAGGCGCTCCGCACTGCTAAAGCTAACTCTCTCTCCTCTGCTCTCATCCTTCTAGACCTATCGGCTGCCTTCGATACTGTGAACCATCAGATCCTCCTCTCCACCCTCTCCGAGTTGGGCATCTCCGGCGCGGCCCACGCTTGGATTGCGTCCTACCTGACAGGTCGCTCCTACCAGGTGGCGTGGCGAGAATCTGTCTCCTCACCACGTGCTCTCACCACTGGTGTCCCCCAGGGCTCTGTTCTAGGCCCTCTCCTATTCTCGCTATACACCAAGTCACTTGGCTCTGTCATAACCTCACATGGTCTCTCCTATCATTGCTATGCAGACGACACACAATTAATCTTCTCCTTTCCCCCTTCTGATGACCAGGTGGCGAATCGCATCTCTGCATGTCTGGCAGACATATCAGTGTGGATGACGGATCACCACCTCAAGCTGAACCTCGGCAAGACGGAGCTGCTCTTCCTCCCGGGGAAGGACTGCCCGTTCCATGATCTCGCCATCACGGTTGACAACTCCATTGTGTCCTCCTCCCAGAGCGCTAAGAACCTTGGCGTGATCCTGGACAACACCCTGTCGTTCTCAACTAACATCAAGGCGGTGGCCCGTTCCTGTAGGTTCATGCTCTACAACATCCGCAGAGTACGACCCTGCCTCACACAGGAAGCGGCGCAGGTCCTAATCCAGGCACTTGTCATCTCCCGTCTGGATTACTGCAACTCGCTGTTGGCTGGGCTCCCTGCCTGTGCCATTAAACCCCTACAACTCATCCAGAACGCCGCAGCCCGTCTGGTGTTCAACCTTCCCAAGTTCTCTCACGTCACCCTGCTCCTCCGCTCTCTCCACTGGCTTCCAGTTGAAGCTCGCATCCGCTACAAGACCATGGTGCTTGCCTACGGAGCTGTGAGGGGAACGGCACCTCAGTACCTTCAGGCTCTGATCAGGCCCTACACCCAAACAAGGGCACTGCGTTCATCCACCTCTGGCCTGCTCGCCTCCCTACCACTGAGGAAGTACAGTTCCCGCTCAGCCCAGTCAAAACTGTTCGCTGCTCTGGCACCCCAATGGTGGAACAAACTCCCTCACGACGCCAGGACAGCGGAGTCAATCACCACCTTCCGGAGACACCTGAAACCCCACCTCTTTAAGGAATACCTAGGATAGGATAAAGCAATCCTTCTGACCCCCCCCCCCCCCCTTAAAAGATTTAGATGCACTATTGTAAAGTGGCTGTTCCACTGGATGTCATAAGGTGAATGCACCAATTTGTAAGTCGCTCTGGATAAGAGCGTCTGCTAAATGACTTAAATGTAAATGTAAATGGTATGGCAACTGCTCAGTCTCTGACCACAAGGCACTACAGAGAGTAGTGCGTACGGCCCAGTACATCACTGGGGCCAAGCCTCCTGCCATCCAAGACCTCTATACCAGGTGGTGTCAGAGGAATCCACCCACCCTAGTCATAGACTGTTCTCTCTGCTACCGCACGGCAAGCGCCAAGTCTATGGTCCAAGAGGCTTCTAAACAGCTTCTACCCCCAAGCCATAAGACTACTGAACATCTAATCAAATGGCTACCCAGAAAACTTGCATTGCCCCTCTTTTTACGCTGCTGCTACTCTCTGTTATTATCTATGCATAAGTCACTTTAATAACTCTACCCACATGTATATATTACCTCAATTACCTCGACTAACCAGTGCCCCCGCATATTTACTCTGTACCGGTACCTCATGTACATAGCCTCACTATTGTTATTTTACTGCACCTCTTTAATTATTTGTTATTTTTGTAGGTATTTTTCATAGGGGGTGCTGTTTTCGCATTAGCATAATTTCCTCTACAGATTAAACTGCCTCTTATTCAATTATTGCTCTTACATATGCATATAATTAATACCATTGGATAGAAAACAATCTATAGTTTCTAAAACCGTTTCAATTTTGTCTCTGAGTTAAACAGAAGTCATTTGACAGCACTTTCCCTGACCAAGAAGAAGAATGCAAGATGTGTATGCTCGCTTCAACGCTCTGCCTATATATGGTCACGCCACCTATGACCCGAAACACACTTCATTCGTCTTCCTCTGGGTGTCAAGAGGACGTCAGAGGAGAAATTTTTTGTTTACCTTGTACTGACGTGAAATAAGACCTATTTCTTTGGCGTGACCGACAACTTCCGGTTCTCTGACTCGCGCTATTTGGAGGTGCGATTGTCTACTGTTTTGCTGCCGTTACGGATGAAAACTATCTCCGTCTCGAAGTTTGTTTGATACATGTGACCATATCATCTTAACCTTTAACGAGTCACCAACCCGGATCCGGGATCACCCCCCACTCCCCCCCCACTGAGTAGCATAGCTAGCATAGCGTCACAAGTAAATTGTAGCATCTAAATATCATTAAATCACAAGTCCAAGACACCAGATGAAAGATACAGATCTTGTGAATAAAGCCACCATTTCAGATTTTTAAAATGTTTTACAGGGAAGACACAATATGTAAATCTATTAGCTAACCACGTTAGCATAAGACACAATTTTTTTACTCCAACAGTTTTTTCCTGCGTCAGTAGCTATCACTAATTCGACTAAATAAAAATATATATAGCCAACAACCAAGAAACAACTTCATAAGATGACAGTCTGATAACATATTTATGGTATAGCATAGTTTTTTTTTGAAAAATGTGCATTTTTCAGGTATAAATCACAGTTCTACATTGCAGCTGCAATCTGAAATAGTGCTGACGCAGCCAGAACAATTACAGAGACCAACGTCATATAACTAATTACTTATCTTAAAACATTTCAGAAAAATACACAGCGTACAGATATTGAATGCCCAACATCTGGTGAATCCAAACAATATTTCAGATTTATTAAATGTTTTATAGCGAAAACAAAATGTAGCGCTAAATTAGCATAGCCACGCCAGCCAGAACCAGCTGGGCGCCCGCGACCAGTTCACATGCACGACAGATATATGAAATAACATCGTAAATTGGGTCTTACTATTGCTGATCTTTCATCAGAATGTTGATCAATGTGTCCTTAGTCCTGATGAGTCGTTCAATCCATTCATAATGGCAACTTTCCCTCTTCATTTAGCATATGTACTGGTCGACTGGCCAAAGTAAAAAAAAGTCACAGAACGGAACACGGCAAAACTCCCGAAAAAATTCAAATAATCTGATTAAACTATATTGAAAAAACATACATTAAAAATACCTACAGTTGTATTACAAAAGTAGTTTGAAATGTTTTGGCAAAGTTTACACGTAACTATTGAGATATTTTGTAGTGACGTTGCGCAAATTGGAAGCTGTTTTTTTCTGGATCAAACGCGCCAAATAAATGGACATTTTGGATATATATGGACGGAATTAATTGAACAAAAGGACCATTTGTGATGTTTATGGGACATATTGCAGTACCAACAAAAGAAGCTCGTCAAAGGTAAGGCATGATTTATATTTTATTTCTGCGTTTTGTGTTGTGCCTGCAGGGTTGAAATATGCTACACTCTCTTTGTTTACTGTTGTGCTATCATCAGATAATAGCATCTTATGCTTTCGCCGAAAAGCCTTTTTGAAATCTGACATGTTGGCTGGATTCACAACGAGTGTAGCTTTAATTTGGTATATTACATGTTTGATTTTTATAGTATTATTTTTGAATTTGGCGCTCTGCAATTTCCCTGGCTATTGGCCAAGTGGGACGCAAGCGTCCCGTCTATCCCAGAGAGGTTTTAATAACTCTCTTCGCCCACTAGGTCATAATCCTGTTGAGTGTTAATAACTCTCTTCGCCCACTAGGTCATAATCCTGTTGAGTGTTAATAACTCTCTTCGCCCACTAGGTCATAATCCTGTTGAGTGTTATTAACTCTCTTCGCCCACTAGGTCATAATCCTGTTGAGTGTTAATAAGTCTCTTCGCCCACTAGGTCATAATCCTGTTGAGTGTTAATAACTCTCTTCGCCCACTAGGTCATAATCCTGTTGAGTGTTAATAAGTCTCTTCACCCACTAGGTCATAATCCTGTTGAGTGTTAATAACTCTCTTCACCCACTTGGTCATAATCCTGTTGAGTGTTAATAACTCTCTTCGCCCACTAGGTCATAATCCTGTTGAGTGTTAATAAGTCTCTTCACCCACTAGGTCATAATCCTGTTGAGTGTTAATAACTCTCTTCACCCACTAGGTCATAATCCTGTTGAGTGTTAATAACTCTCTTCGCCCACTTGGTCATAATCCTGTTGAGTGTTAATAACTCTCTTCGCCCACTAGGTCATAATCCTGTTGAGTGTTAATAACTCTCTTTGCCCACTAGGTCATAATCCTGTTGAGTGTTAATAACTCTCTTCACCCACTAGGTCATAATCCTGTTGAGTGTTAATAACTCTCTTTGCCCACTAGGTCATAATCCTGTTGAGTGTTAATAACTCTCTTCACCCACTTGGTCATAATCCTGTTGAGTGTTAATAACTCTCTTCACCCACTTGGTCATAATCCTGTTGAGTGTTATTAACTCTCTTCGCCCACTAGGTCATAATCCTGTTGAGTGTTAATAACTCTCTTCGCCCACTAGGTCATAATCCTGTTGAGTGTTAATAACTCTCTTCACCCACTTGGTCATAATCCTGTTGAGTGTTAATAACTCTCTTCACCCACTTGGTCATAATCCTGTTGAGTGTTAATAACTCTCTTCACCCACTTGGTCATAATCCTGTTGAGTGTTATTAACTCTCTTCGCCCACTAGGTCATAATCCTGTTGAGTGTTAATAACTCTCTTCACCCACTTGGTCATAATCCTGTTGAGTGTTAATAACTCTCTTCACCCACTTGGTCATAATCCTGTTGAGTGTTATTAACTCTCTTCGCCCACTAGGTCATAATCCTGTTGAGTGTTAATAACTCTCTTCGCCCACTAGGTCATAATCCTGTTGAGTGTTAATAAGTCTCTTCACCCACTAGGTCATAATCCTGTTGAGTGTTAATAACTCTCTTCACCCACTAGGTCATAATCCTGTTGAGTGTTAATAACTCTCTTCGCCCACTTGGTCATAATCCTGTTGAGTGTTAATAACTCTCTTCGCCCACTTGGTCATAATCCTGTTGAGTGTTAATAACTCTCTTCGCCCACTAGGTCATAATCCTGTTGAGTGTTAATAACTCTCCTCGCCCACTTGGTCATAATCCTGTTGAGTGTTAATAACTCTCCTCGCCCACTTGGTCATAATCCTGTTGAGTGTTAATAACTCTCTTCACCCACTAGGTCATAATCCTGTTGAGTGTTATTAAATGATTTGCATGCCATTTTCTGTCATTGGCAGGCAGAAGCATGCCTGACCCGTAACACAATCTCAGCTTCATTTGCCATGCATTCATCAGTTATAGCTAGTACCTGATGACCACAGCCCCATTACTCAGCCCTAAACAATGGTAAATGTTGAAACAATGTATGAGTGAAGTGAGAGTATTTGGATTTCATTGAGTAAGACGTGTTATGCCCAGACGACTCGGTTGAATAGAACGAGCGGTGCTGTTCTTTGCATGGTATGAGCTCTTAAAGATTGTTCCTCGCTCTATAAACCTCCAAACCAGTTCCAATTAAGAAATAACAAAGGCTTCTCTGGAAAGTGTAAGGTTGTCCTTTTAAGGAAATGTGCAATAGTGGAAGGCGCCAAGAGTTAGTGAGCCCATTGCTCAAAAGTAATGGATCAGGGTCTTAATCTTGACGGTCAGTAAGTACACTTTCAATATCATTTAGCTATTAAATTTTATTTTTCAAATACAAGTATTTAATCAAGTTTAGAAGATCTCACATATTTGCGCAAAATGCCTCATAAAATGTTTGAGTTTATCTGCTATCCATTTGAAACAATGAGAGTGTACATAGGAAGTGTGTAGGAAGTGTGTACATAGGAAGTGTGTAGGAAGTGTGTACATAGGAAGTGTGTAGGAAGTGTGTACATAGGAAGTGTGTAGGAAGTGTGTACATAGGAAGTGTGTAGGAAGTGTGTACATAAGTCCATACTTGCTGCATAATAAATCTACTATAATTCCATATATGGTTGCTGGTCCACACAGATACAGAATATTAAAGAGTCATTCATGGGACACCAATAATAATATTTTGACATTTCTGATCCATTAACATCTTTATTGTAGCAGACAGTGGTCGGTGGCTAGGGACTCACCTAAGCCTATAAAAATGATCCTTTAATTTCTCCAAGTGTTTCTACTAAGCCCCGTAAAGACAGTACATTGAGCTAACTCCCAGAACAATCAACGTCGCTAAACCAGCACTAGTACGACTCCTCTTTTCATGTTCACCCCTTTGAGTCGCTGACGGCCAGAGGGGATGGGGACGGGGACTGCCTGAGGACAGCTTTATTAATACCGTTGGTGAAATCGCCTGAGTCTAAGGCATAGATTCAATCAGATAAAGTGTTAACAGGTGATAGCAGACACCCGCATAGCGAACGTTTTGGCGTTGTCGGAGGTTGAATTGCGTTTGAGCCGTCAAATTGGTGAGCAGCTGCTCTTGCCATCATTTTCACAAAGCCACACCTGTCCCACTCGCGTTAGAAGTTCAGAACTAGGTTATATGTTATATTGTTATATGTTAATAGGTTATATGGAAAAAATTACACTCAACTTAAAAAATTATAAAAATAAATCATGAGGAATTCTATCACCCTAATGGAGGTGTAGATTACATCTATCATCCTAATTGGAGGTGCAGATTACATCTCACATTCCAGTGTTCCAACATGTAAACAAGGCTACATGGGATTTCTCTAAATGCAACTCCCATGCAGCCAATAGCAATTTCCACTTTAGGGATAATTCTCTAACACAGTTCCACCTCCGACACTGTCAAAACATCAGCTATGCTGCGAATCTGATTGAATCGGGCCCTTTAGTCAGCTAAGGCCTCAAACCAGTTATTGAATACCAGTTACCTGAAGAAATAGAGAATTAGTGATCGGGAAACAAAGCTTCTTGAAGCATTAAGGTTTTCCAGCCAATTGTGTCAAAAATAGGTTCATTATTTGAGGCTTTGATCAACACGGTGTACACTAGTGGCACCTACTGGTAAAAAATAAATTAGAGCATCCAAATGATTATAGATAACGTCACACACCTCATAGCGCATGCGGAGTGTAGCCTTTTTTGTCTTCTACCGAACCAATATCAAACCAATCAGGTCGTTGTTGTCACTATCGTCTTGCTGAGAGAGAGTGGACCAAGGCGCATCGTGTGCAAAATACATTCTCTTTTATTTTAGAGAAAGGAAAAAACACGCAACGAACACTTTAACAAACTGAAACAAAACAACAAACGATCGTGAAGCTAAAGACGTAAGTGCACACACAAGCTACAAACGTACAACATAGACAATTACCCACATTAACCTAGTGCCTATGGCTGTCTTAAATATGGCTCCCAATCAGAGACAATTAATGACATCTGTCTCTGATTGAGAACCATTCAGGCAACCATAGACACAGCTAGACACCTACACTAAACACAAACCCATCTACTCTACTTAACCCCCTAAACCATACAACCACCCTAGACAATACAAAAACACATACCTTCCCCATGTCACACCCTGACCTAACTAAAATAATAAAGGAAACAAAGAATACTAAGGCCAGGGCGTGACAGTTGTTCAACTAAACGAAGCTTCGGACGTCATTGATCACGTGCTTCTGATAAAGTGATAGAGGCATTGGCACACAGCTTCGAAGTACACTGCTTAGCGATTCTGAGGCATGCATCGGAGCTCCGGTCTCAAACGTAACATCACTATAGCGAAGTGAAGCAGACTGTTTTGACACAGTTGACTGAGTGAACCACAAAAAAATTCTACAAGAGTTAAAATATGTTTTTTTTTCAGAGTGTGTGGGACTGGAACCATTTCAGTCAATGTTTTCTGTAATTTCTACAAAAGTATTCGGACAGAACTGCAAAAGTCTACACTGCATATGTTTAACCTCAAGCCAATGTACATGTTTACAGGGCCATCCAAGTATAAAGTATATTAACACTACATTAGTCAATGTTTTTTCCATACCAATCCTGAAATTAATTTAGAGAACAGGACAGAACATATCACAATTCCTGGGTACTTTTGGGCCACTACAAAAACAGAACATCTAGAGCATTTAACATCCAATCATCTCTCTGTGGTGGGTCTGGTCTCCACAGTGACGCCCCTAGGGCATCCTGGGAATCTCCGATTTGGAGGATGAGGGGAGGATGAGGAGGGGATTAGGGGGATAAAAGAGAGGCAGGGAGAGGCCGGGGGTAGTTGAGTTATTGCCCCTATCAGACCAATCCAATCCAACCACAGATCTCTCCAGCCTCTTTGATGTGTATCGCTCCCAAGCGATAGCATTAGTGTGTGTGTGTGTGTGTGTGTGTGTGTGTGTGTGTGTGTGTGTGTGTGTGTGTGTTTGGTTGTGGGACAGAGGATGGGATGGGCTGGGAAGGGTACAACAAAACTTGTTTTTTTGTGTAAATCAGGTCTCTCCCCCACGCCTCCCCACCCCTCCACCCCTGATCACAGAAAGCGATGTTGAGGACTTCCAGCCATCCGGCCAAATATGACTTGAAAAGAAAGACAGAGTTCCTGCTGAATAAAACAGCAGATACCAGATTTCATTGTGTTTTTGCTTGTTACCAGCCTTCGCTGTATTTTTTCTGGTGACCAGCCTTCTCTGTACTCTTGCTGGTGACCACCCTTCGCTGTGTTTTGGACAGTGGTGACCAACATAAGCTTCTCACCTGCAAAAGCAGCATCAAGTCACATTATATTCGCTTGCAAAGTGAATGGGGGATATCCAACAATTGGAAATTATATTAACTCACAATCTGCATTCAGAAGGACTCCTATGGGTAGAAAGATGAATAAATGGGACTACCTAAACCATCTAAACCAGAACAACCATTTCAGTAACCGGTGCAATAAGTCCAACTAACAGATTGGATTAGTACATTATTGATCTTTGTGTAGCATAAGAACAATTTGTTGATTATTGAATCAATCAATATACATGCTAAAACACAGATATTGAAACAAACAATTCTAATCAAACTGTAATAGAGCATGCTGGGAAATATGATAATGATGGCCGTGGTTTTGCAGCCAGCTTGCTGTATAAAATAGGAAGAAATGGCAGGAGATTGGCTTGTTTTGGGTCGGCACGTGGGGGGGAAGGCTCGTTCATAACTCTGACGCAGTTGTCAAGTCAACACATCCATCAGTGCTGCTGTGAAATACATGCCGAACGGGAAATGTGTATATTATGTATATATATAATATAATGTATATATATATATAAAAAAAATACATAATTGCTGTACTTTAAATGTTGTTTGAGTTGCTTTGTTTATCACCAAATTAGCTTGAGATGATTTTACTGCAACCCTGCTCACTGCATCCAAGTTTATTGATAGAGGCGTTTCAAAGAGCTGTCAGTCAAGGCGAGCTCATGAATATAAGCTCCCCGCCCACTCAGCCTGTCTGACTCAAATGTAAATGTAATAGGGGTTTCAAAGAGCTGTTGTCAGTCAAGGCGAGCTCATGAATACAATACAAATAAAATCCATCATCAAAAAAATATATATATTAAAACATTGACTGGGTAAACAGTTTCTGGAATTAAAGGGATACTTTGCTATTATGGGATTTGGGAATCAGAATAATTTATGTATACCATTTGTATGTCTCTGTGTGCAGTTTGAAGGAAGCTGAAGGTAGTATATCGTTAACTTAGCGTAATTGCTGGAAATCTATGGGTGTCTACTTGCCAGCTCCTCTCAAAAGCAGAGAAATAGGCCTAACTAATCCAAAGCTGGGTGGTTGGTCATTTATAGTCTTACAAAGCTATAAATAGTAATTGCTATTTTATAAATGTGTCAATTTTTTGGGGTGTAGCTAGCTTGCTTGTTTATTGGCAAATCCTCATAACATTTGATATACGGTCTGATATACCGCGGCTGTCTGCCAATCAGAATTCAGGGCTCGAACCACCCAGTTTATAACATTTGATAAATCATGTCGGAGGTAGAATAATAACTTTTTTATTCAGAAATATATTTATTCAAGCCAGAATTTACTGAATAGGAATTTGTGCAGTTGGACGCTGAGCGAGCAAGGAGGGTGGCTGAATCAGCGGAGCAGGTAGACAAGCTACCAGGAGCATTGGCGAGAGCCAGGTCTGAGGGGGACTGATGGTACAACCGAGGGGCATGTCAACCCATGGCAACCGACGATGAGTGTTTGTGTTGAGCAGAGGGGGACTTTTTACTGCCATCGCTTGGGGGGGGGGGGCTTGATATCTACGGAGAAGAAAGCAGCGCACCCAGAGACTGTGTAACAAACTCCGAGGACTTTTCTGCGCTCTTTAATCCTGGAGTAATAGAGATATTCTCCATGTCTCATAAATAAACTGCAAGAAGCAGCCCGGCCCTGCTGGACCGCTGTCTATTGAGTTAGTGACACTTGCTTGTCCTTGCACACAGTAACAAAATATAAAGAAGATAATTTATTGACAACTGTTGTTCTTTTTATAATTGTTTCTTGTTATTAGATTATTTGTATCTGGCTACTCACAAATAACAATTTATTTGTTCTCAGTCAATACAGGCTGAAGGGAGAGCGACTGGGACGAGTGAACAGAGAGAGTCATGCCTTCATGTGTTGTTTGTGCCATTCACCACACATGTCCCTCACCGACAGGAGTCTACATTGGATTCAAGGAGTCAGAGGATGTAATGGACCTGTTGTAATTACACTCCGATGACTCAGCATCACAGACAGACATTTGCCTTCATTTTGTCAAATCACTCTAATAAATGCTGTTTAAACAAATATAACCTATTTTGTTACAATTCTGTCAAAATCACTTCAATAAATGTTATTAGAACCAGGACCATCAATTTTTCTACTATCTACTACACGTGATTAGAGTATGCAACATGAGATAGTGTTGTGTATTAAATACAGCAGTCAGATCGATGTATCAGTAACATTTTAATACCAAAGGTGAATTGGTAAAAGCCGACAACACCTATGGTAGACCTGTGTAATCACGTGACAATCAATAAACCTGTAACGGCTTTCTTCCATAGGTGAAGGAGAGGACCAAAGTGCAGCGCGGCTAGTGTTCAACATGTTTAATAAAAGAACAAGTGAAACACTACAAACAACATACAAAATAACAAATGTGCAAAACCGATACAGACCTATCTGGTGCAGAACACAAACACAGAGACAGGTAACAAACACCCACCAAATCCCAACACAAAACAAGCCTCCTATATATGAGTCTCAATCAGAGACAACGACTACCATCTGTCTCTGATTGAGAACCCACACTAGGCTGACATAGAAACAGACAAACTAGACACACAACATAGAATTCCCACCCAGCTCACGTCCTGACCAACTAAACACATACAAAACAGAAAACAGGTCAGGAACGTGACAGAACCCCCCCCCCTCAAGGTGCGAACTCCGGGCGCACCCCTAAAACTCAAGGGGAGGGTCTGGGTGGGCATCTGTCCGCGGTGGCGGCTCCGGCGGTGGACGAGGGCACCACTCCACCATTGTCTTTGTCCACCTCCTTAGCGTCCCTTGAGTGGCGACCCTCGCCCCCGACCATGGTCCAGGAACCTTCACCAACTCCCCTCTACAATAGAGGAGACAACTCAGGACAGAGAGGTAGTTCAGGACAAAGAGGTAGCTCAGGACAGAGAGGTAGCCCAGGACAGAGAGGTAGCCCAGGACAGAGAGGTAGCTCAGGACAGAGGGGCAGCTCAGGACAGAGGGGCAGCTCCGGACTGAGTGGCAGCTCCGGACTGAGTGGCAGCTCCGGACTGAGTGGCAGCTCATGACTGGAGGGCAGCTCATGACTGGAGGGCAGCTCATGACTGGAGGGCAGCTCATGACTGGAGGGCAGCTCATGACTGGAGGGCAGCTCATGACTGGAGGGCAGCTCTGGCAGCTCCTGACTGGCTGGCGTCTCTGGCGGCTCCTGACTGGCTGGCGTCTCTGGCGGCTCCTGACTGGCTGGCGGCTCTGGCGGCTCCTGACTGGCTGGCGGCTCTGGCGGCTCCTGACTGGCTGGCGGCTCTGGCGGCTCCTGACTGGCTGGCGGCTCTGGCGGCTCCTGACTGGCTGGCGGCTCTGGCGGCTCCTGACTGGCTGGCGGCTCTGGCGGCTCCTGACTGGCGGACGGCTCTAGCGGCTCCTGACTGACGGACGGCTCTAGCGGCTCCTGACTGACGGACGGCTCTAATGGCTCGGGACAGACGGGCGGCTCTAATGGCTCGTGGCAGACGGATGGCTCAGACGGCGCTGGGCAGACGGATGGCTCAGACGGCGCTGGGCAGACGGATGGCTCAGACGGCGCTGGGCAGACGGAAGGCTCAGACGGCGCTGGGCAGACGGACGGCTCAGACGGCGCTGGGCAGACGGACGGCTCAGACGGCGCTGGGCAGACGGACGGCTCAGACGGCGCTGGGCAGACGGACGGCTCAGACGGCGCTGGGCAGACGGACGGCTCAGACGGCGCTGGGCAGACGGACGGCTCAGACGGCGCTGGGCAGACGGACGGCTCAGACGGCGCTGGGCAGACGGACGGCTCAGACGGCGCTGGGCAGACGGACGGCTCAGACGGCGCTGGGCAGACGGGCGGTTCAGGCACCGCTGGGCAGACGGGCAGTTCAGGCACCGCTGGGCAGACGGCAGACTCTGGCCGGCTGAGACGCACTATAGGCCTGATGCGTGGTGCCGGAACTGGAGGTACCGGGCTGAGGGCACGCACCTCAGGGCGAGTGCGGGGAGGAGGAACAGGGCTCTGGAGATGCACTGGAAGCCTGGTGCGTGGTGTAGGCACTGGTGGTACTGGTCTGGGGCGGGAAGGTGGCGCCGGATATACCGGACCGTGAAGGAGGACACGCGCTCTTGAGCACCGAGCCTCTCCAACCTTACCAGGTTGAATGGTCCCCGTAGCCCTGCCAGTGCGGCGAGGTGGAACAACCCGCACTGGGCTATGCAGGCGAACCGGGGACACCACCTGTAAGGCTGGTGCCATGTACGCCGGCCCGAGGAGACGTACTGGAGGCCAGATACGTTGGGCCGGCTTCATGACATCCAGCTCGATGCCCAACCTAGCCCTCCCAGTGCGGCAAGGTGGAATAGCCCGCACTGGGCTAAGCACGCGTACTGGGGACACCGTGCGCTTTACCGCATAACACGGTGTCTGACCAGTACGACGCCCTCTCACTCCACGGTAAGCCCGGGGAGTTGGCTCAGGTATCCAACCCGGCTTCGCCACACTCCCCTTTAGCCCCCCCCCCCCCCCAAGAAATTTTTGGGTGAGCCTCTCGGGCTTCCAGCCTCTCTTACGTGCTGCCTCATCAATCCAGCGCTCCTGGGCTGTGGCTGCCTCCTTCTCCTCCCAAGAGTGGCGATTCTCTCCCACCTTTGCCCAGGGTCCTTTTCCGTTTATGATTTCCTCCCATGACCATTCCTCCTGGTACCGCTGCTGCTGTTGCTGCTGCCCGTTGCCACGCTGCTTGGTCCGGGTTTGGTGGGTGTTTCTGTAACGGCTTTCTTCCATAGGTGAAGGAGAGGACCAAAGTGCAGCGCGGCTAGTGTTCAACATGTTTAATAAAAGAACAAGTGAAACACTACAAACAACATACAAAATAACAAATGTGCAAAACCGATACAGACCTATCTGGTGCAGAACACAAACACAGAGACAGGTAACAAACACCCACCAAATCCCAACACAAAACAAGCCTCCTATATATGAGTCTCAATCAGAGACAACGACTACCATCTGTCTCTGATTGAGAACCCACACTAGGCTGACATAGAAACAGACAAACTAGACACACAACATAGAATTCCCACCCAGCTCACGTCCTGACCAACTAAACACATACAAAACAACAGAAAACAGGTCAGGAACGTGACAAAACCGGCAAAGACAATTATTTATTTTTTACAACACAATACAGATAACTGTATAACGTACCATAGACAGTGTAGACAAGGCATTCAAATAATTCACATCAATAAAAGGTCAAATATGCAATAAAATAGACAGTACCAAGTTGGTACGATGGTGCTGTTGTGTACAGTTGTAGCCTACAGTGGGTTTTTATAAAATGCTACAGATGCAGTGTGATAATGATCAGAGGCTAACAATTTATGCTACAATAGAGTGTGTTTGTTTTAGGTAGTAGTGCAAGGAGGACCATGTCCAAGGATACCGGGGAGTTGGGGGTATCAGAGTATGAGTGTGCAGCAGTGTCCATCTCCTTGCTAAGTTTTGGAATGGGGCTATGTTGGCAGCCAGACGATGGCCTCCAAGTACTTGTCCACGCGTATCTGCAGGTCATTCCAGAATCTTTGCGTGGTGGGCTGATATACTTGCCGTGCAATCCACCGTTTTGATTGTTTTGGATAGATAACGTTGCATCTTGGAGTGCCTGAAATAAAAATGAAAAAAAAACAGAAGATAAACCAGTGAAAACAATCTAAACATTAGGATGTTGCCATGCATATAGAAATAACATATGGGACATTTCTTGGTTTGCTGCATTGCAATCAGGCTGGATGCAGTTGATGAGATTAGTGTGGTTTAGTGCAGGGGAGGGCAACTCCAGTCCCCGAGGGTCTGATTGGTGTCACACTTTTGCCCCAGCCAAAACACCTTACTCCAATAATCAACTAATCATGATTTTACGTTTAGAACGCGATTAATTTTATCAGCTGTGTTTGCTAGGGATAGGGGGAAAGGGTGACACCTGGTGTATGGATATAGTCAGGCGCCACACTAGAAAAAGGACCATCTGAGCACACCCCAAATTAACCCCCCTTCCACAAGTCAACCAAACTATACTGGAGGTGAAATTAGGCTATCTGTCCTTTTGTTATTATAGATGTGTCTGGAAAGGCCAATGATTGCATTACCATCCCAATATGACCAAACTATCTTGGATGGACCATCTGTCTGGATAGGCCAAGGATTGCGTTACCATGCCATGACAAAACAAGTCTTCCCATCAACGGTTGACGCTTGTTGTCTATTCTGGTTCTGAATGTGATGTTACTCCAGCAGATATGGAGTCTGTTCCTTGTGGACTGTCCACAGCAGGCACGTCTCCTATTTACTTGAGAAATCAAGTAAAAGGGAACAGGAAATGTTGGTTTTTATTTGAAAAAAAGGAGAAGGCACTTGAAGAAAGTCATAATAGCTGTTCTGTTTTTGTCAAGTCAATCTAGTCATTTCTCAAGCCTGTGAAAATTGTATAATTAGTTGGAAAGCACTTGAATCAAGTTGAATAAGGATGGAAATAATGGCACCATTCAATGTTGAACATAGTTTTGAGCATTAGTCATTTTGTTGTAATAGGCTATTCTTTGGCTTTGAGAGGAGGGGATTCACAAAGATGTAACGAATGACAGCCTATCCAAGAGAAAATTGACAGGCCTACCACATTTTATTACGAGAGCAGCTAGCTCCAATTAAATCAATCAGATAATGTTATATCATCATCACACTTACCCCCGTTCCATTTTGTTCTGCCGTGCCTAGAATGCCTGCTGATTTTAACCACTCTATTCTTCAGGAAACTTGTCAATTCCATCCTAGTTATAATAATCCCTAATAATTTTCTGAGGTACTTGGTAGGAGTGCTGTTATCTATATTCAGGGCAACTAGCCATAGCCGACTACTTCCTTTGTTTGGTATTGCAAGTTTGTACAGCACACCCATGAACAATATTCAATATTGGACAAGTGATGGTAGTCTGTTGATGTAACACAAGTCTCACAACACTTAGATACTTGGGTTAGCTAGCTACTTGCTAATGTAAGCTAGTTAATAGCTTGAAAATACTTCCAGCAGTGTCAACCATCTTCACAGTCATGGCTTCTGTGGGGATTATCTTCTCACACTTCGCTTACTTGATATCTAGCGAACACGTTCAAAACTGACCAGCTGTGTTGACTCTTGAACATAGCCGATCCTTGCGTCCAGCGTCACAGCGGACGAATGAAATGCATAGTTCGGAGAAAGTGGTAAAAAAAGTGTTTTTCCAACAACTATAATCAAAATATTATAATCATATATACTTATAAAGAATACTTAGAGTACAAATTGGTAACCACTCAGCTTTGGAGTAGTTAGAAGGTCTACTTCCCTGCTTTTGAAAGGAGCTGGCTAGTAAATACCCATATACTTCCAGCAATTGCACTAAGCTAACGATATGCTACCTTCAACTTCCTTCAAACTGCATGCAGAGACATACAAAAAGGTATCCATGAGTTTGTTGGACTCTCATTAAGTAAGAAATTACCCAAAATATCATATTATCCATTTGAGACCAAAAATCTGCCAATGGCGAGAGCAAATTTTAATTGACAAGATTTCTTAGGACAAGATTTCTTGAAACAAGAAAACAATCTAGTTTTGAGAAAGCACTAGTGATCTCAAAACTAGTAAAAACGATACAAATATAGCATTTTTGACTTGATATAAGCAACAGAGATTCAGTTTCATTGCACAATTATTAGGCACAGACTTAATACTAGACTATTTATCTTGTCTAGAAAAAAGATTATGTTACTCTTATGTAAAACCTTTTTCATTTTTACCTTTATCTAACTAGGTAAGTCAGTTTTCGCCTGCCATATCAATTCTGTTATAGTCTCAGACATTATTTTAACAGTTTTAAAAACGTCAAAGTGTTTTCTATCCAATGCTATTATATGCAAATCTTGGCTTCTGGGCCTGAGAAACAGGCAGCTTACTTTGGGCACGTCAGTCAGGCGGAAATTCAGGAAACTAGACCATATCGCAGAGGGGTTAAGAACATATTCATATTTATAATGACGGTCTACCCCGGCCAACGCTGGCCCAATTGTGCGTCGCCCTACGGGACTCCCAATCACAGCCGGATGTGATGCAGCCTGGATTCAAACCAGGGACAGCAGTGACGCCTCTTGCACTGAGATGCAGGCCCGCATCCCGGAGTTGCCTCTTCACTGTTGACGTTGAGACTGGTGTTTTGCGGGTACTATTTAATGAAGCTGCTAGTTGAGGTCTTGTGACTCAAACTAGACTCTAATGTACTTTTCCTCTTGCTCAGTTGTGCACCGGGGCCTCCCACTTCTCCTTCTATTCTGTTTAGAGCCAGTTTGCGATGTTCTGTGAAGAAGGTACTACACAGCGTTGTACCAGATCTTCAGTTTCTTGGCAATTTCTCGCATGGAATAGTCTTAATTTCTCAGAACAAGAATAGACTGAGGAGTTTCAGAAGAAAGCTCTTTGTTTCTGGTCATTTTGAGCCTGTAATCAAACCCATAAATGCTGATGCTCCAGATAATCAACTAGTCTAAAGAAGGACAGGGCAGTTTTATTGCCTCTTTAATCACTACAACAGTTTTCAGCTGTGCTAGCCTAATTGCAAAAGGGTTTCTAATGATCAATTAGACTTTTAGAATTATAAACTTGGACTAGCTAACACAACATGCCATTGGAACACAGGAATAATGGTTGCTGATAATGGACCCCTGTACACCTATGTAGATATCCCATATAAAATCATCAGTTTCCAGCTACAATAGTCATTTACAACATTAAGAATGTCTACACTGCAGTTCTGATCAATTTGATGTTATTTTGATGGACCTCAGCCAAATACATTTAAATTCAGTTTCACAATTCCTGACATTTAATCCTAGTAAAAATTCCCTGTCTTAGGTCAGTTAGGATCACCACTTTATTTTAAGAATGTGAAATGTCAGAATAATAGTAGAGAGAATGATTTATTTTAGCTTTTATTTATTTCATCACATTCCCAGTGGGTCAGACGTTTACACACACTCAATTAGAATTTGGTAGCATTGCCTTTAAAATGTTTAACTTGGGTAGCCTTCCACAAACGTTTCAGGTAGCCTTCCACAATAAGTTGGGTGAATTTTGGTCCAATCCTCCTGACAGAGCTAGTGTAACTGAGTCAGGTTTGTAGGCCTTCTAACTAACACACGCTTTTTCAGTTCTGCCCACATATTTACTATCGGATTGAGGTCAGGGCTTTGTCAAGCCAATACCTTGACTTTGTTGTCCTTAAGCCATTTTGCCACAACTTTGGAAGTATGCTTGGGGTCATTGTCCATTTGGAAGACCCATTTGGGACCAAGCTTTAACTTCCTGACTGATGTCTTGAGATGTTGCTTCAATATATGCACATAATTTTCCTCCCTCATTATGCCATCTATTTTGTGAAGTGCACCAGTCCCTCCTGCAGCAAAGCACCCCCACAAGATGATGCTGCCAACACCGTGCTTCACGGTTGGGATGGTGTTCTTCGGGTTGCAAGGCTCCCCCTTTTTCCTCCAAACATAACGCTGGCCATTATGGCCAAAGAGTTCTGTTTTTGTTTCATCAGACCAGAGGACATTTATCCAAAAAGTACGATATTTTCCCCATGTGCAGTTTCAAACCGTAGTCTGGCTTTTTTATGGCAGTTTTGGAGCAGTGGCTTCTTCCTTTCTGAGCAGCCTTTCAGGTTGTGTTGATATAGGACTTGTTTACTGTGGATATAGATACTTTTGCACCTGTTTCCTCTAGCATTTTCACAAGGTCCTTTGCTGTTGTTCTGGGATTGATTTGCACTTTTAGTACCAATGCACATTCATCTCTAGGAGACAGAACGCATCTCCTTCATAAGCGGTATGATGGCTGCGTGGTCCCATGGTGTTTATACTTGCGTACTATTGTTTGTACAGATGAACGTGGTACCTTCAGGCATTTGGAAATTGCTCCCAAGGATGGAGGTCTACAATTTTTTTCTGAGGTCTTGACTGATTTCTTTCGATTTTCCCATGATGTCAAGCAAAGAGGCACTGAGTTTAAAGGTAAGCCTTGAAATACATCCAGAGGTACACCTCCAATTGACTCAGATGATGGCATTTCGCCTATCAGAAGCTTCTAAAGCCATGACATCATTTTCTGGAATTTTCCAAGCTGTTTCAAGGAACAGTCAACTTAGTGTATGTAAACTTCTGACCCACTGGAAATGTGATGCAGTGAATTATAAGTTAAATAATCTGTCTGTAAACAATTGTTGTAAAAATTACATGTGTCAAGCACAAAGTAGATGTCCTGACCGACTTGCCAAAACTATAGTTTGTTAACAAGAAATTTGGGGAGTGGTTGAAAAACACGTTTTAATGACACCAACATAACCGTATGTAAACTTCCGACTTCAACTGTATATATTTTAAAAAATATATGTTTTCAATTTTTCCTTTTATTTTTTCCAACGGGGCTATACATTTGGGTGAGGTTTTTTTCTCGCCTTAGGAGCCTTGTTTCACTGCCCAAAATAAAATCAAACCATCTAGTGTTCAGTGAAATAACAACACAATATCAAATACATGTAGCCTAGTCAAACAATTAACATCCAATCACATTAACCGTTACTCTCTTGCGGGAATTCCACTAACGGTCCGTATGTAGCCAAACGTAGCTGCTGCTCATGTTGGTATCTGTACTGATGGCGCAAAATACATTACAGTGAGACATAGTGGAGTGGTAATGCAGGTGCAAGTAGTTGCTCGCGACGCTACTTGGGTACACTGCAGCATCCACCGAGAGGCTCTTGCTGCCAAGGTAATGCTTGACAGCTTGAAAGACGTTTTGGACACTTCAGTGAAAATGGTTAACTTTGTAAAGCAAGGCCCCTGAACTAGGTATCGCTTTTACAACATACAGAAGTGCACTGGTTATCAAGAGGCAAAGAATTTACTAGTTTTTTTATTTATTTAGAGACGAGCTTAAAGTTTTCTTTACTGCCCATAATTTTCACTTGTCTGACCGCTTGCATGATGACAAGTTTCTCACACGACTGGCCTATCTGGGTGATGTTTTTTCTCGCCTGAATGATCTGAATCTAGGATTACAGCGACTCTCCGGAACTATATTCAATGTGCGGGGCTATGATTAAGAAGTTGGAGCTCTTCTCTGTCTGCCTTAACAAGGACAACACACAGGTCTTTCCATCATTGTATGATTTTTTGTGTGCAAATGAACTCAAGCTTAAGGACAATGTCAAATGTGATATAGCGAAGCACCTGAGTGAGTTGGGTGCACAATTATGCAGATACTTTCCTGAAACGGATGACACAAACAACTGGATTCGTTATCCCTTTCATGCCCTGTCTCCAGTTCACTTACCGATATCTGAACAAGAGAGCCTCATCAAAATTGCAACAAGCGGTTCTGTGAAAATTGAATTTAACCAGAAGCCACTGCCAGATTACTGGATTGGGCTGCGCTCAGAGTATCCTTCCTTGACAAATCGCGTTGTTAAAACACTGATGCCCTTTGCAACCACGTACCTATGTGGGAGTTGATTCTCGGCCCTCACTAGCATGAAAACTAAATACAGGCAAAGACTGTGTGTGGAAAATAATTTAAGACGGAGACACTTTCCAATACAACCAAACATTGCAGAGTTATGTGCATCCTTTCAAGCACACCCTTCACATTAACCTGTGGTGAGTTATTCACAATTAACAAAAAAGGTTTTATATGTAACATGGTTAAATAAAGAACAAAATTATGTATTATTATTTGTTCCCTGGTCCTATAAGAGTTCTTTGTCACTTTCCATGAGCCAGTTTGTGACAAACTCACACACATTTTTATGTTTAATAAATGTATTGTGTTGTGTGTGTGGCAGGCTTACAATGATGGCAAAAACAACATTTGAGAGTGCCCTGACCCTGGTGCTAGAGGGGGTACCCAGCTGGAGGTTGAATGTTTGAAGGTTTAGTAGACAATATTTTTACCGTGCTGTTTGTAAACAGAGTATAATGTGTATTTACATGCTTCATTCCCCTTATCCTGCTCTTCACTCTCTGGGGTGCTCAATCTAAATTGGGACTTGTCAAGAAGCACCGTGGAGCCACTTAAACTGCAGACATAGTCATCAGTTGATGAATCGTGGATGCTGTTGTTAGATCCAGAGCCAAACTCAAGCCGCCTTCTCTCCTCCCATTTATGTGTAGGGCCCTTTGGGGTTTTTTCCCGGTGAAGGGCCCTTGCTCTTTTTGCCCTTGGTCTCCTGAGGGTCCACACATTCTGTAGTTTCTTCATCAGTAGTCTGGAGACAGTTTCTTTTTAGGACACACATGAAATGTATTTCTTTTAAAATGCACATGACAACAATAAATATTACTGATGTCAATTCCTGAATAGCAACATCCACAATGATTAGACTAAATGGCAGTGTACAAGATGACCACTAACCCGTTCATATTTACCATACACCAATCTGTCCTGCAGCATAGGGTAATACTCTACCAGTCATTTGGTCATTGAATTTACTTCACACTTGGATGGATACTTGAAGTCCTCTACTGTGGCAGCATTATGGATATCATGTTGTTCATCGTGTTACAGAGTCGTCCATAGTGAAGATCTTTTGAGTGTGTGCAATCTTGTTCTGGTCCAACAAGCTGCTTTTCAAAGTAACATCTTCTGACTTTCTCTAAACTCGCTTTGTGTTTAGATGACATATTCTGGACTGGGTAACTTCATGATTTTGGGAGGGACCCCTTACTGAGCCTGGGTGTAAAACGGGACCTGGGTGTGGAGGTGCTGGGATTACTGGACCGGAGAGTGCTGGGGTCACTGGGTCTGGTACTGGGGGTACTGGGATTAATGGACCGGAGAGTGCTGGGGTCACTGGGTCTGGTACTGGGATTACTGGACCGGAGAGTGCTGGGGTCACTGCGTCTGGAGATGCTGGGATTACTGGACCGGAGAGTGCTGGGGTCACTGGGTCTGGTACTGTAGGTGCTGGGATTACTGGACCGGAGAGTGCTGGGGTCACTGGGTCTGGAGGTGCTGGGATTACTGGACCGGAGTGTCCTGGGGTCACTGGGGCTGGTACTGTAGGTGCTGGGATTACTGGTACTGGAGGTGCTGGTATTACTGGACCGGAGAATGCTGGGGTCACTGGGTCAGGTACTGGAGGTGCTGGGATTACTGGGTCTGGTACTGGAGGTGCTGGGATTAATGAACTGGAGAGTGCTGTGGTCACTGGGTCAGGTACTGTAGGTACTGGGATTAATGGACCGGAGAGTGCTGGGGTCACTGGGTCTGGTACTGTTGGTGCTGGGATTACTGGACCGGAGAGTGCTGGGGTCACTGGGTCTGGTACTGGAGGTGCTGGGATTACTGGACCGGAGAGTTTTGAGGTCACTGGGTCTGGTACTGGAGGTGCTGGGATTACTGGACGGAGAGTGCTGGGGGTCACTGGGTCTGGTACTGGAGGTGCTGGGATTACTGGACGGAGAGTGCTGGGGGTCACTGGGTCTGGTACTGGAGGTGCTGGGATTAATGGACGGAGAGTGCTGAGGTCATTGGTCTGGTACTGGAGGTGCTGGGATTACTGGACCGGAGAGTGCTGGGGTCACTGGGTCTGGTACTGGAGGTGCTGGGATTACTGGACCGGAGAGTGCTGGGGTCACAGGATGTTAACTAGAAAAGGAAGCAATAGAGATATTTGACACATTTTAAGATCCATCTGCCAGGACCGTGCCATAAAATAACAGTTTAGCATGGTGGAATCAGAGGAAGTTAAGATTGGGCAAAAGACATTTACGGGGCGAAAGGTACTGGCCTTAGCATCAAAGACATATCTTTTCATTACATACCTTTAGTGAAAAGTTTGGAACAGTCATTATCTCACTCGAAAATACTTAATAATGAATAAAAACCATGATTCAAGACCAACCTAAAGAATTCACCGATGGATTCTCATAGGACTGTAGATGGAGACCTTATGGGATCACATGTATTGTTTTACATGAAACCCACTGCTTTACTGATTATTATATATACAGACGAAATTGAGTTGTGTAATCCTTTAGGCTCCCATGCCTCAAAGAACAAGTTACTCATGATTTATTATACGTTGGGAAATATCAACCCCAAAGACAGATCCAAGCTGTCTGCCATCCGACTTCTTGTTATAGCAAAATCACGCCATCTCTCTCAGTGTGGGGAGGATTCAAGAGGACTTGGTTCTGCTGTACAGTGGTGTTCAAAATCAAAATGTCAATGCGGAGTGAGAGATATATGGTGCATTGGTGCCTCTTTGCAGAGACATTTTAGCCCAACATGAGCTGTGTGGATTTAAAGAGGGGTTGGGATTTTCCTTTAGCAAATGTAGACATTGTGAATGTACAGTGGCTTTCGAAAGTATTCTCTGCCTCACACAGGAAGCGGCGCAGGTCCTAATCCAGGCACTTGTCATCTCCCGTCTGGATTACTGCAACTCGCTGTTGGCTGGGCTCCCTGCCTGTGCCATTAAACCCCTACAACTCATCCAGAACGCCGCAGCCCGTCTGGTGTTCAACCTTCCCAAGTTCTCTCACGTCACCCCGCTCCTCCGCTCTCTCCACTGGCTTCCAGTTGAAGCTCGCATCCGCTACAAGACCATGGTGCTTGCCTACGGAGCTGTGAGGGGAACGGCACCTCAGTACCTTCAGGCTCTGATCAGGCCCTACACCCAAACAAGGGCACTGCGTTCATCCACCTCTGGCCTGCTCGCCTCCCTACCACTGAGGAAGTACAGTTCCCGCTCAGCCCAGTCAAAACTGTTCGCTGCTCTGGCACCCCAATGGTGGAACAAACTCCCTCACGACGCCAGGACAGCGGAGTCAATCACCACCTTCCGGAGACACCACCTCTTTAAGGAATACCTAGGATAGGATAAAGTAATCCTTCTGACCCCCCCCCCCCCCCCCCCCCCCCTTAAAAGATTTAGATGCACTATTGTAAAGTGGCTGTTCCACTGGATTTCATAAGGTGAATGCACCAATTTGTAAGTCGCTCTGGATAAGAGCGTCTGCTAAATGACTTAAATGTAAATGTAAAATGTAATTCTCCCCCTTGGCATTTTTCCTATTTTGTTGCCTTACAACCTGGAATTAAAATAGATTTTTGGGGGGTTTGTACCATTTGATTTACACAACATGCCTACCACTTTGAAGATGCAAAATATTTTTATTGTGAAACAAACAGGAAATAAGACAACAACAAAAAAGAAAACTTAAGCGTGCATAACTATTCACCCCACCAAAGTCAATACTTTGTAGTGCCACCTTTTGCAGCAACTACAGCTGCAAGTCTCTTGGGGTACGTCTCCATAAGCTTGGCATATCTAGCCACTGGGATTTTTGCCCATTCTTCAAGGCAAAACTGCTCCAGCTCCTTTAATTGAGGTCTGGGATTTGACTAGGCCATTACAAGACATTTAAAAAAGTTTCCCCTTAAACCACTCAAGTGTTGCTTTAGCTGTATGCTCATTGTCCTGCTGGAAGGTGAACCGCCGTCCCAGTCTCAAATCTCTGGAAGACTGAAACAGGTTCCCTCAAGCATTTCCCTGTATTTAGCGCCATCCATCATTCCTTCAATTCTGACCAGTTTCCCAGTCCCTGCAGATGAAAAACATCCCCACAGCATGATGCTACTACCACCATGCTTAACTGTGAGGATGGTGCTCTCGGGATGATGAGAGGTGTTGGGTTTGCGCAAGACATAGCGTTTTCCTTGATGGCCGAAAAGCTGAATTTTAGTCTCATCTGACCAGAGTTCCTTCTTCCATATGTCTGGGGAGTCTCCCACATGCCTTTTGGCAAACACCAAACATGTTTGCTTGTTTTTTTCTTTAAACTCTCTTGGGTACGTGAGACATAGCGTCCCACCTCTTCAACAGCCAGTGAAACTGCTGGGCGCCAAATTCAAATACAGAAATACTCATTATAAAAATTCAGAAAACAAAACATATTTTACATAGGTTTAAAGATTAACTTCTTGTGAATCCAACCACGGTGTCAGATTTAAAAAATGCTTTACGGCGAAAGCATACTTTACGATTATTTGAGAACATAGCCCACTAGACAAATCATTACAAACAGTAACCAGCCAAGTAGAACAGTTACACAAGTCAGAAATATAGATAACATTAATCCCTTACCTTTGATGATCTTCATATGGTTGCACTCAGCAGACATTCATTTACTCAATAAATGTTCCTTTTGTTCGATAAAGTCTCTTTATATCCAAAAACCTCTGTTTTGTTCCCGCGTTTTCTTCAGTAATCCACAGGCTCAAACGCAGTGAAAACATGAAGACAAAAAAATCTAAATTGTATCCGTAAAGTTTATAGAAACATGTCAAACGATGTTTATATTCAATCCTCAGGTTGTTTTAGCCTAAATACTCGATAATATTTCAACAGGACAATAACGTCGTCAATTTAAAAAGGTAAATAAGAAACGCACTCTCTCGGTCTCGCACATGAAAAAGCTCTGTGACACTTTAGGGTCCACTCATTCAGACTGCTCTTACTTCCTCATTTTTCAGAATACAAGCCTGTAACAATTTCTAAAGACTGTTGACATCTAGTGGAAGGCATAGAAACTGCAATTTGAGTCCTAAGTCAATGGATACTGTAATGGCATTGAATAGAAAACTAAAAAATAAAATAAAAACTACTTCCTGAATGGATTTCTCAGGTTTTCGCCTGCCAAATCAGTTCTGTTATACTCACAGACACTATTTTAACAGTTTTGGAAACTTTAGAGTGTTTTCCATCCAAATCTACCAGTTATATGCATATGGTTCTCAATGCATATGGTCCTAAACAATGGTCCTCGCTGCTGATTTTCAGAAACATCTGTAAGTCTTTGATCAAACATAATCAAATGTTTGAATGTTGTCAGAATGCTAATAGGTCACACCACCCCATTTATTTTCCAATGAGTGGGAGTTGGGACCAGTGTCAGATGTGAAGAATATGCAATATGTGCAAGCAAAAGTGAGTGATTGGATTTCTATAGAGGGAGTAGATCATGCAGTATCTGTCAAATGGCTTGTTGTAAATGGTAACAAGTATGTCTTTTGGAAGTCCTTAATTGTTACCAATATAATTGGTGGTGATATGAGTGAATTTGGACAGATAAGATACATATTTGTCATAAACTCAACACTGATTTGCTTTGAGTTTCAGAAATATAATACGGTGTGCTTTGATAGAGACGTTATCTCCTATAAAGTTGAGGTCCCTAACCTTGCTCAGGCCACTAAACTGTTGATTTCACCCCGTACCACACCTTCTTCCGCAAGAGAAACGGCACATGTTCCTGTGAAGTACTACCTTGGTGATATGACTGGGCTTCACAAAGCATCTAATGTCTCCTAGGTATATGTATGTGTACTGATGCAAACAAAGGGAATTAAATGAGAATGAACTGCAAAATGTTTGCTGTTTGTTGTTTTTTGTCTCCTCTCAAAAATTATTGAAGTTAAACCATGTAAATTTGGTTCTTAAAAGAAGATAAATAATCCTGATTTAATACCATCAACATTGATGGCATTACATGATAACTTATTGATTGACTAGTTGTGCTATTTTTACATCATACCTAGAATTAGATCTAATATCTAAGTTAGATAACTCATGATCAATTTTCTTAAAACAAGCTGAATGATCTTACACATTACAGTGCATGGAAAGAGGATGTATCCTACTGTGAAATTGTATGTATTTATTGCCTTGATGGAAGATGTTTTCACTTGCTATGATTACATGGTTTACAGTGTACTGTATACGCTCCCAGCCCACTCAGACCGTCTTTTCAAACTTCCTGGTAGTCAGCCATGAGAGAAATATATTTTTCCTCACATTTTGAGGACTTATATCCAAAATAAATATTATGGGTGATATTTGTGACTTGTTTCGGGAAACTAGACGTACGTCGCACGTCACTACTTCACATTTTTTATCAAGATACGTTTTTTTGGGCAGAAATGCCTTCTGGAACATGTGAACTTTCATGTGCCTTAATAACAAACTTGTTTCTCATCTGTAAATACGAATAAAATTGTTAAATTACGTGCCTAGTTGGTTTAGCCACGGAAAAATACAGAAACCTTCCCGCTAGCCATGATTGGCTGATATAATGGATCGGCTGGACATGCCAAGAGATGAGTTCAGATTTGTCTACCATGTAGCCGGCTTCTGTCTATAACATGAGCTGGTCAGTATAACTGTGTTCGAATACTCATACTAACCTTACTACATAAATTGAGCATTTATTATGCTTATTGGTCATAGTATGGGTGTATTTAGTATGCCAAAAGTTCCCGGATGTCATACTACATTCACCAAAATACAAAGTATACAACAGTGGACACTAGTTCTGTACTTTTAGGGCCCATAATGCAATTCTTCATAAAATGGGTGTGGCTTAACCTCTAATTCCTCCCAAACCCGGATCCGGGAGCACCCCCATCAGTAAAAAAGCTGACTAGCATAGCCTAGCATAGCGTGACAAGTAAATACTAGCATCTAAATATCATTAAATCACAAGTCCAAGACACCAGATGAAAGATACACATCTTGTGAATCCAGCCATCATTTCTGATTTTTAAAATGTTTTACAGGGAAGACACAATATGTAAATCTATTAGCTAACCACGTTAGCGAAAGACACCACTTTTTTTACTCCACCATTTTTTTACTCCATCAGTAGCTATCACAAATTCAACCAAATAAAGATATAAATAGCCACTAACCAAGAAACAACTTCATCAGATGACAGTCTGATAACATATTTATTGTATAGCATATGTTTTGTTAGAAAAATGTGCATATTTCAGGTATAAATCATAGTTTACCATTGCAGCCACCATCACAACTCTCACCAAAGCGACTAGAATAACTACAGAGAGCAACGTGAATTACCTAAATACTCATCATAAAACATTTCTGAAAAATACACAGCGTGCAGCAAATGAAAGACAAACATCTTGTGAATCCAGCCAATATTTCATATTTTTTAAGTGTTTTACAGCGAAAACACAATATAGCATTATATTAGCTTACCACAATAGCAAACCACACAACAGCATTGATTCAAGCCAAAAATAGCGATAACGTATAACCCAGCAAAATATATAAATTTTTTCACTGACCTGCTCAGAATTCTTCAGATGACAGTCCTATAACATCATATTACACAATGCATATAGAGTTTGTTCGAAAATGTGCATATTTAGCGGCACAAATCGTGGTTATACAATGAGAAAAGTAGCCAAGCTGCAAAGACAATGTCAGGAGAAATCTTGGGAAAGGCACCTATTCTAATCGATAAGTAATCATAAACTTGACTAAAAAATACAGGTTGGACAGCAAATGAAAGATAAATTAGTTCTTAATGCAATCGCTGTGTTATATTTTTAAAATTAACGTTACTGCTACATACAGCGTGCGCTAAAGCGAGACCGCACCGAAATTCATGGCGGAATTATTGTTTAACATTTCTCAACATAAATACGAATTAACAGCATAAAGACTTCTTACTATTTGACGAGCTTCCATCAGAATCTTGGGCAAGGTGTCCTTTCTCCAGAACAATCATCTTTTGGTTGAAAGATGTCCTCTTCTCCTGTAGAAATAGCAGCTAACGCTAGCTATGTGCAGGAGAGGTGTCCAACTGGTGATAGCGCTTGACAAAGAAATTCCAGAAAATCGCAATAAACTGATATAAGTCGGTTTAAATTAACTACCTTATGAAGTTTTTAAGACAAAAATCAAATTAAATCAGAGCCGGAGATATAGAACTGCTAAAACGAAAGCTTTTCAGGACGCCATTGTGATGTCCCTCCTGCGCCAGGCGCCCCGTTGTAAAGGTCGGACCTTCCGTTCCACGGGCTTATATAGGGCCCCAGATGGTGCAATCCACTCCATTCAAATTCTCACCGCTTACTGACATCTAGAGGAAGGCATATGCAGTGCATGTAGCCCCATAGCTTACATGGGAATTTATAAACTGACCCCAGAACAGAGACCTCGATTTCAGAAATCTCACTCCTTGACAGGAAGTGTGCTGCAGAATGAGTTCTGTTTCACTCAGAGAAATAATTCAAACGGTTTAAGAAACTAGAGAGTGTTTTCTATCCAATAGTAATAATAATATGCATATTGTACGAGCAAGAATTGAGTACGAGGCAGTTTAATTTGGGAACGAATTTTTACAAAGTCGAAATGGCGCCCCCCTATTGCCAAGAGGTTTTAACAATGTTTTCAGATTTGAAGAAAATGGCAGAAATTATGCAGCCGAATTCCAAAGAGAGCGGATCCAGATTCATTGCATTAGCTAATTATGAAAAATGTTAAGAAAATATTGAGCAATGTAATAAAGTATTTACTTTTCAAATAAGTTACGTTATGCTGGTTGACAATTTGTTAGCTACGCTATCCTTATGAACCGCATAGCATATCATTACAGAAGTATGTAGCAGTATGTTAGCTAGCTACCTAACATTAGTTGGCTAATAAGGGTGTGTTTATAAATGCGTGGCGCATTCGTAAATTCAAAGCGTTGTCAGATTGTCAGTTTGTAAATTCAGAGCGTTTCACTCACGGAGCGTTCAGAGCGCACACTGGATGCTCTGGCCGAGTAGTAGGGTTGATCCAAGCCTGACCTTAACGGCAGTCAAGCACACAAGCTACTTCGACACAAATGAGAGAACCTCACTCTGACCAGTACTAACCCTAGCAGAGCTTGTTAGGCTGTTTATGTTATCCAGAGCATTGATAACTGTAAATGTGCTGCTGGCAAAAAATTTAATTATGCTTTTTTGATCATGTTTACTGACACCGGACATATTCAATGGGTGTTGAGAATTTGTAAATTCATCATTTAATCTGTGCTCTGGCACACTCAAACGGGAGTGCTCTGAAATCGGAGTAGATAGCCAGAGTAAATTTATGAACGCAACCTATTGACTTGATGATTCAAGTCATTCTTAGCTTAGCTAAGCGGTATAGTCATTGTGCGTTCTTAAATGACATTGTTAATGAAGTTGTAAGTTGTCTAGCTAGTCATTTCTTATGCTAGCAAGAAGTTGCATAGCAACAGCATCAACTTCCAGTAGACAGGCGCGAAGCGCTAGTAAGCTCAACTGAAAGGATACCGTTCGTTTACAGTATACTAAAATTAACTACACTGCTCAAAAAAATAAAGGGAACACTAAAATAACACATCCTAGACCTGAATGAATCAAATATTCTTATTAAATACTTTTTTCTTTACATAGTTGAATGTGCTGACAACAAAATCACACAAAAATTATCAATGGAAATCAAATGTATCAACCCATGGAGGTCTGGATTTGGAGTCACACTCAAAATTAAATTGGAAAACCACACTACAGGCTGATCCAACGTTGATGTAATGTCCTTAAAACAAGTCAAAATGAGGCTCAGTAGTGTGTGTGGCCTCCACGTGCCTGTATGACCTCCCTACAACGCCTGGGCATGCTCCTGATGAGGTGGCGGATGGTCTCCTGAGGGATCTCCTCCCAGACCTGGACTAAAGCATCCGCCAACTCCTGGACAGTCTGTGGTGCAACGTGGCGTTGGTGGATGGAGCGAGACATGATGTCCCAGATGTGCTCAATTGGATTCAAGTCTGGGGAACGGGCGGGCCAGTCCATAGCATCAATGCCTTCCTCTTGCAGGAACTGCTGACACACTCCGGCCACATGAGGTCTAGCATTGTCTTGCATTAGGAGGAACCCAGGGCCAACCGCACCAGCATATGGTCTCACAAGGGGTCTGAGGATCTCATCTCGGTACCTAATGGCAGTCAGGCTACCTCTGGCGAGCACATGGAGGGCTGTGCGGCCCCCCAAAGAAATGCCACCCCACACCATGACTGACCCACCGCCAAACCGGTCATGCTGGAGGATGTTGCAGGCAGCAGAACGTTCTCCACGGCGTCTCCAGACTCTGTCACGTCTGTCACATGTGCGTGTGAACCTGCTTTCATTTGTGAAGAGCACAGGGCGCCAGTGGCGAATTTGCCAATCTTGGTGTTCTCTGGCAAATGCCAAACGTCCTGCACGGTGTTGGGCTGTAAGCACAACCCCCACCTGTGGACGTCGGGCCCTCATACCACCCTCATGGAGTCTGTTTCTGACCGTTTGAGCAGACACATGCATATTTGTGGCCTGCTGGAGGTCATTTTGCAGGGCTCTGGCAGTGCTCCTCCTTGCACAAAGGCGGAGGTAGCGGTCCTGCTGCTGGGTTGTTGCCCTCCTACGGCCTCCTCCACGTCTCCTGATGTACTGGCCTGTCTCCTGTTAGCGCCTCCATGCTCTGGACACTACGCTGGCAGACACAGCAAACCTTCTTCCACAGCTCGCATTGATGTGCCATCCTGGATGAGCTGCACTACCTGAGCCACTTGTGTGGGTTGTAGACTCCGTATCATGCTACCACTAGAGTGAAAGCACCGCCAGCATTCAAAAGTGACCAAAACATCAGCCAGGAAGCATAGGAACTGAGAAGTGGTCTGTGGTCACCACCTGCAGAACCACTCCTTTATTGGGGGTGTCTTGCTAATTGCCTATAATTTCCACCTGTTGTCTATTCCATTTGCACAACAGCATGTGAAATTTATTGTCAATCAGTGTTGCTTCCTAAGTGGACAGTTTGATTTCACAGAAGTGTGATTGACTTGGAGTTACATTGTGTTGTTTAAGTGTTCCCTTTATTTTTTGGAGCAGTGTATTGGTATATAGTATGTAGTATATACTCATTAAGTATGTAGTATACAGTATGTTAGTATGGGTATTCGAACACAGCTTATATGTAGGTCATCCTTTCTAATGCTGCTATTTTTAAAGATATCGGGCAGCAGAACTGCAAAAGTGTTCTTCACTTTCTGGAGGACTGAGTTTTGAAATCAGTGTAATTAGAGCATGGTAGCTAAGGAGGTAAAGAAAACGCTGGCATTTGATTGCAAATATGCAGACGGAGTCAAAAAGAGAACATACAGAAAGCTGTTATATAAAACACATGTCTCCGTGAAAGAGAGGGAGAAGTGTCCATCCATGGATAAGAGAGTCTAGCTAGCTACATTTTCAGATAATTAGAAAGTAGTTTTAATTTCAAGTTAAAGCGTACTGTTAGCTAGCTAATGTTATCTGGCAGGCTCGCTAGCATTACGTGTATAATCTATGTAGTAATATTATTCGTATCTCAGAACCATTTGCATTGTTTGGTTATAGCCTAATTTTAGCTAGCTAGCTAGTTAACATTGAACCTGGTTGGTTAGCAACCTGCACAGATTCATGCAGCGTAGTAACGTTATGAGTTGGGCTTATGGTTAATTGTTTAGCTAGCTAGCTATGCAAGTAGCCATTTCAATAGAATGTTCATGATGTCACTGTGACAACTGTCGATAGACATAGCTGGTAAATTCGCTCTGGCTATCTACTCTGATTTCAGAGCACTCTCATCTGAGTTTTCTTTTCAATCAAAAATAATTGTTCGCTAGACTTCCCCCTTTGCTTTTTGTTGCACTTTTGAACCCACAGCTGTGGGCGGGCTTTATTGGGAGGTGTGGATGATGCTTCTCCATTGGTCAGCCATTTTTTGATTGTCAGCTTGGCTAAAACCAAAACTGTTCAGCCTTTCTTTACAACACAAAGTCATAGCGGACACCTACGAAGAAGGACTGTGTGATGATGGCATCTCAGGTAAGCAGCACTGGGCGTTCTCCTGTCCAACTTCTACATAGTCAGTAGTTAGCTCCTACGATTCAGTGTTGATTCATACCATTCTACTATATTACATACATACATACCGTAGAATGATAAATCATGCAATTGTTATTCTCAAGCGAACCAAAAGCATTTAGCTACGAATGCCTGTTCTTGCCATTTTCAGTTGAATTCATCTAACTTTCTTTCATGGCAACTCATAAGCAGGTCATGCCCTATTTGTTTCATAGTCAATATATAGTCACCTGTATGTACATACAGTACAGTACAAAAGTGTTAGACACATGTAAAATACATACGTTCCTAAATGTAAAAAAACAAAAAAAAACAATGAAGGAACATTTTCTTATTTCACCTTCTCTTATATCCAGAGTGGCAGGTGAAATATTTGCAGTGAGCCTTGCACAAGGTGGACCGTGTCCACGATATATGCAGGAGTGGTGTTACTACTATCTGGTGACCAGGACCCTGAAGGACCTAACAAAGGATAGTGTACATGAGTGTTGTCCTCAATACTCGAAACGGTGTGTTGATGAAATTGAAAGTATATATTCTTCTCATAAATTTTTCAGCAATTAATTAGTTGTGTTTGAAAAATTAAATGTGCTTTCAGATCGAAGATGCCTTTGACCTGTCACTCTACACTGAAGGAATCCTCAACTGTGGCTACACAGCCTTCATGGGCTGAAACATTTGATCTGAGTTGAAATTGTGTTTTAAAGTCCATTATTCTTACATTGCAACAACCCACAATGTCTGTCAACAGATTTCATTCATTATGTTTTAACCTGTTGAGGACAGAGGGCGCTGTTTTCACTTTGGGGGAAAATTGTGCCCAATTTAAACGGCCTCGTACTCAATTCTTGCTCGTACAATATGCATATTATTATTACTATTGGATAGAAAACACTCTCTAGTTTCTAAAACCGTTTGAATTATATCTGTGAGTAAAACAGAACTCATTTTGCAGCAAACTTCCTGACAGGTAGTGGAAAATCTGAAATCGATGCTCTGTTCTAGGGCCTGCTTATAAATGTCCTTGATATTTATTAGTATACTTGCACTTCATACGTCTTCCACTAGATGTCGACAGGCAGTGAGAGAAGAAATGGAGTGTATAACTTGATCTGGGGTCGAATAAATGCTCTTGGCATGACGTGTCACCAGTTTCCTGTTTTCTGGAGCGTGCGAGAAGGGACTTGGTATTGCCTTCTGAAAAGCTGTCGTTATAGACGACTAATATCTCCGGCTTTGATTTTATTTGATAAATGTGACAATATCATCGTAAAGTATGTTTTTTCAATATAGTTTTATTAGATTATTGAAATTTATTCGGGACGTTAGGCGTGTTGCGTTGTGTGCCTTTGTTCAGGAAGGAGAGCTTCGCGCTACTTTGCTAGCTTTCCGTGCTAATTGACTGGAGAAGAGGACATTCTAAAACCAAACAACGATTGTTCTGGACAAAGGACCCCTTGTACAACATTCTGATGGAAGATCATCAAAAGTAGGACCCATTTTATGATGTTATTTCATATATCTGTCGTATATGTGTACTAGTAGTTTGCGGCCAGGTTTTGGGCACGCTCTCGCCATAACGTAAACTGCATATCGTAATGAAGTTATTTTTAGAATTCTAACACGGCGATTGCATTAAGAACTAGTGTATCTATCATTTCCTATACAACATGTATTTTCTAGTAACGTTTATGAATAGTTATAGGGTCAGAATAGTTGAGTGTCATAAAAATATCCGCACATTCTGGGAAAAAGATGCTACGTTAGCACAATGTATAACCACTGATTTCAGCTCTAAATATGCACATTTTCGAACAAAACATAAGTGTATGTATAACCTGATGTTATAGGACTGTCATCTGATGAAGGTTTATGAAGGTTAGTGAAAATTAATATCTTTTGCTGGTTTATTCGCTATCGCTAACTTTTGCTGCTGGTAAATGGCTTGTGTTTCTGGCTATTGTGGTAAGCTAATATAATGCTATATTGTGTTTTCGCTGTAAAACACTTAAGAAATCGGAAATATTGGCTGGAATCACAAGATGCCTGTCTTTCATTTGCTGTACACCAAGTATTTTTCAGAATGTTTTATGATGAGTATTTAGGTATTTGACGTTGGTGTCTGTAATTACTCTGGCTGCTTCGGTGCTATTTCTGACGGTAGCTGTGATGGTAGCTGCAATGTAAAACTGATGTATAGCTCAAATATGCACATTTTTCGAACAAAACATAGATTTATTGAATAACATGTTATAAGACTATCATCTGATGAAGTTGGTTCTTGGTTAGTTAGGTTGGTTTTGTGCATGCTACCTGTGCTGTGAAAAATGTCTGTCCTTTTTTGTATTTGGTGGTGAGCTAACATAAATATACGTGGTGTTTTCGCTGTAAAACATTTTAAAAATCGGACATGTTGGCTGGATTCACAAGATGTTTATCTTTCATATGCTGTATTGGACTTGTTAATGTGTGAAAGTTAAATATTTCCAAAAAATATATTTTGAATTTCGCGCCCTGCACTTGAAATGGCTGTTGTCATATTGTCCCCGGCTTCGGGCTTGCAGCCCAAAGAAGTTAAAGACCATACATTCACATCATATTTTATTACAGAGTTTAAAGCATTTTTCTCTATTATCTCTCAATCAACAGATAACCCCTCTCTCCTTTGGGAAACCTGTAAAGCGTACGCCAGGGGTCTGATTATGTCATACACAGCCACTAAGAGGCAGAAAAAGCGTGAAAAGCAAAAAACGTTAGAGGGTGAATTAGGAACTAAAGAGAATGACTATATTAAAACTCCCACTCCTGCCCTATTAAAGGAAATATCAGTTCTTAGATCAATGTTGGACTCTCTCCTAACACAGGACGCTGAAAAGAAAATGAGATTTGTCAGGCAAAAGCTATATGAACATGGCGATAAGCCAGGAAAGTACTTGGCGTACCTGGCTAAAAAGACAGCCGACTCAGTCAATTGCTACCATTACTGATTCTGATGGCAATCATTTATATGAAAATAAATTGATAAATGACTCATTTAAGAAATTTTATGCAAATATTTATGCCTCAGAACTGCCAAATGATGCACCTAAACTAATGGAGAACTTATTTTCTAAGATTGAGCTCCCTACTATCTCCGAAGAACAGAGGTCTCTCCTAATGCCCCTATTACAGAGGAAGAGATAATGTTCACAATTAAGAATCTGCAAAATGGTAAGGCCCCAGGACCAGACGGGTTTTGTAGTGAGTTCTATAAAGAGTTCCATGGCCTGATCCTTGAGCCATTGCGTGATATGTTTAACCACTCATTTTCAAATGACCAGCTCCCTCAAACGCTGAGAGAAGCCAACATATCACTTATTCTCAAAAAGGGAAAATGTCCAGAGTCTTGTTCCTTGTACAGACAAATTTCCCTTCTGAAAGTGGATAGAAAATTGCTTTCTAAAAATCTAGCCACAAGATTAGAGGACTCACTGCCACTAATTGTGAAAGGAGACCAAACTGGCTTCATTAAGGGCCGTAAGTCATGCAACAATGTCAGGCGGCTTCTTAATGTAATTCAAGCCTACCAACAAAATGCTAGGGATGGTCTTGTGCTCTCCCTAGATGCTGAGAAAGCATTTGATCGTGTGGAGTGGTCTTACCTATTCTTTGCTCTAAATAAATTTGGTCTAGGGGACAACTTTATAAAATGGGTGAAAGTTTTATATGATGATCCTCAGACTGCTGTCCTTACTAATGGGCTAAGGTCAAATAGCTTCTCTATATACAGAGGTACCAGACAGGGCTGTCTTTTGTCCCCTCTCCTATTTGCACTCGTTATGGAACCACTGGCCGAGGCCATCAGGGTAACGCCTGCTATACAGGGGCTGCTCATTGGTGATGTTCACCATAAAATAAGCTTGTATGCTGATGATGTCCTGATATTCATCTCTAGTCCCGAGACTTCAACTACATCTCTTATCAATATTATTGAATTATTCAGCGAATTCTCAGGCTACAAGATTAACTTAACTAAATCAAAGGCTATGCCACTTGGTAACCTTCACTCTGTACCTAATACTTCTCCCCCCTTCCCTTTTAAATGGTCTCCCTCGGGTTTTACGTATCTGGGTATATTTGTAACTCCTAAATTCCAGCAAATGTACAAAGCCAATTTTGTTCCCTTGTTTGATACAATAAGACAGGATCTGGAGCGCTGGAACTCCCGATTTCTTGGTTGGGTAGAATATCCCTCTTGAAAATTTTACCTAGACTACTTTACCCAATCCAAATGATCCCAGTATTATTCTCCAATAAGGTAATAAAGGATGTAAATGGATGGCTAAGTTCCTTTATATGGAGTAAACGCAAGCCAAGACTTAAGATGGCAATATTGCAGCTGCCAAGTTCTATGGGGGGCTTGGATCTGCCCAATATCAGGTTCTATCAGTGGTGTGCCCACCTATGTTATATTTCTGATTGGATCACAAAAGATGACTCTATTTGGTTAGACATTGAGACTTCTTTCAAAATACCCCTTACAGGATCTTTTATTTTTCAGAAGTTTCAAGTCTGTAGAAGATCACTGCAATAATCCTATTACACTTAACACTCAAAGCATGGAGGTCAGTTCAGCGCTTCCTGGGAAGGTCCAAACTAACCTCTGCTCTTACCCCAATTCTTAACAACCCAGATTTTGGTCCAGGATTGCTGGATGCTGGCTTTAACTTTTGGCATAATAAGGGCATACGCAGACTAAATGACTTATTTGCTGATAAGATTTTATTGTCATTTGAGCAGATGGTCGAGAAATATCGACTCCCAAAGCAGGACATTTTCCGCTTCCTACAAGTAAGACATTATATTGTGAAGAGCACCACCTTAATTGGTAACCCTGATATGTCTGTCATTGAAAGAATGCTTTTTTTCCCACATAGGAAAATGTCTGTAAGTCTGTTTTATGATGCTTTAAGGTCATTTTCTGCCGTCGACACACAGAGGGTGAAACAAGCGTGGGAGAAAGAATTGTCTGTTACTATTGACGAAGAGATGTGGGAGGACATTTGGAGATATGCAAAAACAATATCTATGTAATCGTACTAGAGCAATTCAATTAAGAATAATACACAGATTGCATATATCCCCAAATCACAGACATGCTTTTAGCCCCTCTTCCTCTTCTCCTCAGTGTCTTAAATGCAAAACTGATACAGGCACCCTAACACATTGTTTATGGTCATGTACCAAAATACAAAGATACTGGTCTGGTGTTCTGCAAGAAATTGAAAAGATCCTAGGGGTTGATCTAGAATTGGACCCAGTTTCTTTACTGTTGGGTCTCCCTAGTAGGCATGTTACTTCTGTGGGTAAGAGGAGGCTTTACAACATCCTTACCTTTGCAGCGAGGAAAAACATCATTTTACAGTGGATTAGTGATAAGGTTAAAGATTGGCATAAGACACTATTTGAATGGGTGCCTCTGGAATATTTGACATGTACAGTGCATTCTAAAACAGATCAGTTCTACAAAGTATGGGAACCCTATCTAAATTACCTAGAACCTGAGGTATCAGCTATTATGCTGCAAGGATTCTCTTAGAATGGTGGTGATCTATGTATTTCAGAATTACACTGTACGTTCCATGTGTCGAACCTAACTTCTTAGTTTAAACTGAGCTTTTTTGTTTAATTTCTGTTTGTAAGTTTGTTTAAAATGTATGTATTGAGAGACGCAATGATGGGGATGGGGTGAGAGGAAAATGGTGTGCGTGTGTGTGTGTGGGTGTATATATATATATATGCAGGTATGTGTAAGTGAGTGCTGTTTTTGTTGCTTTGTCTCTGTTGTTGTCTCTCTTAATGGGTGAAAATTGTGAAATTCCAATAAAAATACTGTTTAAAAAAACTTTAAACAAAGCTGCTTTGTGGAAAATAATTGTATTTTTTTTTAAACTAAATTACTTTTCATAAAAGCTCTTTCCAATGACTGAAACAGTTTGTTTACATCATACCAGTTAAGAGGTGTTGTTTTGTTTTCCAACAAAAAAATATATATATTTTTGCCAGTATCAAGAGTGGCACTGGGGCTAAAACAATATCCTACATATTGTGGGAGGACTGCACTTAAAAAGGCTGTGGACTCATAACTAATCAAAAGCATGCATGTATATGTCCTTACCAACAGATGAGGAGTCAGTGGTAGGGGTCACTTGACGTTGCAGCACAGCAAGATTCTCAGTAGACAGGGGGTGTGGGGTGTCAGGAACAATGATCCCATTACCAGTGTTTCCAGATTATCCTGCTGAAAAAGCAGGTCCTCCACCTGTTGAATCTGGAAAACTCAAAAGAAACAAATCTGTATTAGTGACGATAAATTTAAAGGAAGATCTGTCAAGCCATTCACATATCACACAGACACATACCTCTGCATAGTCTGGCTCAGACACAGGTGTTTGGAGAATTACGATATGCCACAGCTGGTGAAGTGTCAGGTTCGCCTCTGTACTTAAAGGTTGATTACTCCAACTCTCTGTGAAATGCTGCAGATCTGCCCGCAGACGAGGTAGGAACCCGTATCCCACACAGACGAGGTAGGAACCCGTATCCCACACAGAAGAGGTGGATAGAATTGGACAGCTCAAGGTTGCCTTCTTCCTCCAAACTGTGCAGCAAGTTGTAGTACTGACATGTCACAACACTCCGAACATCTCTCCATAAGCGAGTGGAAACTCTAACAGAGAGAAATAAAGGGTTTTGTGGTGGGGGACCTAATCTCTGTGGTCCTGTGGTCTTCCTCCATGAATAGTGAACACTGAGGTGGGTCCGAGGTTATAGAAATGCAAGTTGTGTGTGCCTCTGTGAGCGGTTACTGACTATGTGACGCAGACACCTATCTGAGTGTACCTGAAACATTTAAATATAGAGAGCTATGTGTCTCACCACTTGGTTAATGCAAGGCTAACCCCCAGGGAAATCATGACTTGGCAGCAACTGTGGCTTGATAGTCCAGTGAAAATGGCAGAGTGTTTACGTGGTGTAAATCTTAGAATTAGCAGCTGACATCTTAAGGGTTTTTTAATTAATGCATGTGAGACAGGTTCCATGTACAACAAGACAGGCAGAGGGGAAAAGAGAAAAATAACACAGAACAGTTTAATTACCTCTGGTTATGGGCACTTTTGCCAGCAATAAATCTTCCACAGCCTGTTCCTCGGACAGTGAACATACATCTGGAAATATTTACATGTTCGACCCCTTGATCAGCTCGCACTCTGAAAGTAAAGAATAGCTTATATTTTGTAGATATGAATACAATAACTGTCACGGCATTCAAGAGAAGATGAGGACCAAGGTGCAGCGTAGTGCGTGTTCATATTTAATTTAATAACCGAACACTAAACACAAAAATGACAAAAAATGACAACAAAAAAAAGAATAACCAAAACAGTTCTGTCTGGTACAGAATACAAAACAAAAAACAACTACCCACAAACACTGTTTGGAACAGGCTACCTAAGTATAGCTCCCAATCAGAGACAACGATAGACAGCTGACTCTGATTGAGAACCACACCAGGTCAAACACATAGAAACACAACATAGAAAAAAGAACATAGACTGCCCACCCTAGTCACACCCTGGCCTAACCAAAATAGAGAATAAAAAGCCTCTCTATAGCCAGGGCGTGACAAACTGAGATTTGACCGTTCAATCTAAAGCAGCAGATTTCATTTCCAGGATACGTCAAAACAGCACAGAAAGTAATCTAGGAGGTTTGATGAGGAGATGTCAAGGGTTTTAATACAGAAAGTAACTCCTCACAAGACGTTACAATACATTAGTGGTTAGGATGAATATGCATAATGCAAGTCATTATTTTTTTCATTCTACTATATCAATATTTACCTTGAAGGCCATCCATATCTGCCGACTCCATCCATAAAGTATCCAAAAGCAGTTGCTGCTTTGTTATTGGCTGCAGTATCCAGATAGAGGATCTATACAAGAGGTAGCCTACGCTTAACACCAGACCGGTGTTGTGGTTGTTCATTAGGTGATGGGAAATATGCAATATGCATACAAAATAATATGTTTACCTTCCTTGTAAATCCATCTATACCGCCAAAGATGACAATGTTGTATCTTGGGAAAAAAGCATTGGAATTAAAAGTGAAATGTTTAACCTATTAACCTGCTTCATTATTTATGCATTACCAGTTGATGAAGAACAACTTCATACATTATTGAAAATGTGTCTACGAATAAGTAAGAATAAAAAGTAAAAATATCTTCATAGATTTGATGGAGACATTATACATCTTAGTACCTTATCAATTTATGATTTGTATCAATGTGGACGAGAGACAGGGGAGCAGGAACAGAGTGTCTTCGCCGAGCAATACAACGAAGCTGGATCATTCTGGCAATGATACCTGCACCATCTACATGCTGCAAAGACTCCCTAACTCTTCGCCATCGTACACGATGGCCCATTGCTCTGAGACTTCCTTTGACCATTCTAAAGCCCACATGAGGCATCCTTGCCTTAATGGCGATGACTTTCTGGTCTAACTCTTCATCTGACATATCAGAATAGCATTCCCTGAAATACATATTGTGTTCTTTCATCCTTCTGTAAATGGTCGACCTTGAAATGCCATGCATGTCAGCTAAGTTAGCCAGAGGAAAAGCAGTATCCAGCATACTTTGAAATGTGTCACGAGTCATTTCTAGTTTTGGCCGTCCTACATTCCCACCATAAGAACTGATAACAACTTCATTAAATAGTGAAGGGACAACATTGTGTGTGAGATAGGTGCTGACAACTTCAATAAACTGTTGCAGACCGTCTACCACCTCCACAGGAATATCAATATAATTTACCCCAGCTCGAACAAACTGTAACGCTTGTCTGCACACAAATCAATGGGTCATCTACTGATGATAGATCCTATCCTTCAACCTGCTCAATAGCTGCTGAGCCATTCTTCCCTGCAATGAAGCAATATCCCAATTAGTTCATGTTATATGATTAAAAACAATGCATGTATGACAACACTGAGAGCAACTGTGTGTTTTATAGTAGGCCTGTGTACAGTATCATTAGCTAATGGATTTTTCTGCAAAAAAAGCTAACCATTACACTGTCATGAAATATGATTATATATCGACTATGAATCAAATAGGGCATGGCCTGCTTATGAGTTGCCATGATAGAAAGTTAGATGAATTCAAAATAAATGCTTTTGGTTCGCTTGAGAATAATAATTGCATGATTTATCATTCTACGGTATGTATGTATGTAATATAGTAGAATGGTATGAACCGACACTGAATCGTGGGAGCTAACTACTGACTATGTAGAAGTTGGACGGGAGAACGCCCAGTGCTGCTTACCTGAGATGCCATCATCACACCGTCCTTCTTCGTAGGTGTCTTTGGTTGTTTAGTACATGGCCTCACATGTAAATCCTAAAGAGATGGGTGGGGCTAAGGCATAAGAGGGTGTGAATGATGCTGAATGGGTGTAGACAAAGAAGAGCTTTCCAGGTCTACCAAAAATATTCAAGGGCCATTTTCTCAAAAGTGGGGTTACAAGTTTATCAACTTACAAAGCAGAATGACTTTCCCATTGTTCCTCAACTGTAGTGTATGATATACCATTTTGTAGCTCTGAGTCTCTACTTTCATCCAATGTAAAAGACACAATTTCAAATATTGCTACATAAGTCCTTTTTGAGCCGGTTGGTCACATTTTAGTCACTCAAAAGGCTAGATTTGCAGGTGTGGCTGCCTTGCTCGCACTGAAAACATTTCATTCATCCGCTGAAAACCCTCCCACTTGCTGGCCAACAGATTTTCTCATGGAGTTTTCATTCAATAGGGTTCTCAGTACATTTGTATAAAGCCATCCCTTTAAATTTGGTGTACCTTTAATTAAAATGTTCTCGATAGGCTGATTAGAATATACTGCATATTGAGAAAAAAGTTAGAATATTAGCGACCAATGAAAGAAAGTCATATAGGCCTAAATACATGTATATTCGTCTCATTTTCATCACCAATTGGTAGATTTAAAAATACTCTGATCTTGAAGATTATTTAGGGTTAGCATAGTAGGTAACACAACACTTTATGACACGGACATTACCATGTCACAATGTCATAACAGCTGACCTAACTTGTCATAATCATAATACTGTCATGACCGATATATTTACACCTGTTGTGACATACACTACATGACCAAAAGTATGTGGACACCAGCTCGTAGAACATCTCATTCCAAAATCATGGGCATTAATATGGAGTTGCTCCCCCCTTTGCTTCTATAAAAGCCTCCACTCTACTGGGAAGGCTTTCCACTATATGTTGGAATATTGCTGCAGGGACTTGCTTCCATTCAGCCACAAGAGCATTAGTGAGGTCGGCACACTGATGTTGAGCAATTAGGCCTGGCTCGCAGTTGGCGTTCCAATTCATCCCAAAGGTGCTCGATGAGGTCAGGACTCTGTTCAGGTCAGTCAAGTTCTTCCACACCGATTTCGACAAACCATTCCTCTAGGGACCATGCTGAAACAGGAAAGGGCCTTCCCCCAACTGTTGCCATAAAATTGAAAGCACAGAATCGTCTAGAATGCCATTGTATGCTGTAGCCTTAAGATTTCCCTTCAAGCTAAGGAGGCTTGCCTGAACCATGAAAAACAGCCCCAGACCATTATTCCTCCTCCACCAAACTTTACATGCATTCAGGCAGGTAGCCTTCTCCTGGCATCCGCCAAATCCAGATTTGTCCGTTGGACTGCCAGATGGTGAAGCGTGATTCATCACTCCAGAACATGCATTTCCATTGCTCCAGAGTCTTATGGCGGCGAGCTTCATATCACTCCAGCTGACAACTTGCATTGCGCATGGTGATCTTAGAGTTGTGTGCGGCTGTTCGGCCATGGAAACCCAATTCATGAAGCTCCCGACAAACACTTGTTGTGCCTACGTTGCTTCCAGAGGCAGATTGGAACTTGGTAGTGAGTGTTGCAACAGAGAATAGGCGATTCTTACATGCTACGCACTTCAGCACTCAGCCGTCCCGTTCTGAGCTTGTGTGGCCTACCACTTCGCGGCTGAGCGGTTTTTGCTCCTAGACATTTCCACTTCACAATAACAGCACTTACAGTTGACCAGGGCAGCTCTAGCAGGGCATAAATTAGACGAACTGACTCGTTGGAAAGGTAACATCCTTAGACGGTGCCACGTTGAAAGTCACTGAGCTCTTCAGAAAAGACCATTCTACTGCCAGTCTATGGAGATTGCATGACTGTGTGCTAAATTGTATAAACCTGTCAGCAAAGGGTGTGGCTAAAATAGCCTAATCCACTCATTTGAAGGGGTGTCCACGTAACTTTGTATATTTAGTGTATATTGCATTATTTTGTGGCGTCAAAACCCAAATTTTGTTTCCTTTCATTTGAAAGATTGTTTCTTAAATCCTTTGTTGTTGTTGTAATGAATTCTTTATAATCATGTTTTTTTCACCATATTTTAAACAACTTTTAGAAAATACACTTTATGACACTGTCATGAAGCATTATGACCATCCTAATCATGTAAGCCAGATAGGCCTATCATGTACAGTGGGGCAAAAAAGTATTTAGTCAGCCACCAATTGTGCAAGGTCTCCCACTTAAAAAGATGAGAGAGGCCTGTAATTTTCATCATAGGTACACTTCAACTATGACAGACAAAATGAGAGAAAAAAAACAGAAAATCACATTGTAGGATTTTTAAGGAATTTATTTGCAAATTATGGTGGAAAATAAGTATTTGGTCACCTACAAACAAGCAAGATTTCTGGCTCTCACAGACCTGTAACTTCTTCTTTAAGAGGCTCCTCTGTCCTCCACTCGTTACCTGTATTAATGGCACCTGTTTGAACTTGTTATCAGTATAAAAGACACCTGTCCACAACCTCAAACAGTCACACTCCAAACTCCACTATGGCCAAGACCAAAGAGCTGTCAAAGGACACCAGAAACAAAATTGTAGACCTGCATCAGGCTGGGAAGACTGAATCTGCAATAGGTAAGCAGCTTGGTTTGAAGAAATCAACTGTGGGAGAAATTATTAGGAAATGGAAGACATACAAGACCACTGATAATCTCCCTCGATCTGGGGCTCCACGCAAGATCTCACCCCGTGGGGTCAAAATGATCACAAGAACGGTGAGCAAAAATCCCAGAACCACACGGGGGGACCTAGTGAATGACCTGCAGAGAGCTGGGACCAAAGTAACAAAGCCTACCATCAGTAACACACTATGCCGCCAGGGACTCAAATCCTGCAGTGCCAGACGTGTCCCCCTGCTTAAGCCAGTACATGTCCAGGCCCGTCTGAAGTTTGCTAGAGAGCATTTGGATGATCCAGAAGAAGATTGGGAGAATGTCATATGGTCAGATGAAAGCAAAATAGAACTTTTTGGTAAAAACTCAAATCGTCGTGTTTGGAGGACAAAGACTGCTGAGTTGCATCCAAAGAACACCATACCTACTGTGAAGCATGGGGGTGGAAACATCATGCTTTGGGGCTGTTTTTCTGCAAAGGGACCAGGACGACTGATCCGTGTAAAGGAAAGAATGAATGGGGCCATGTATCGTGAGATTTTAAGTGAAAACCTCCTTCCATCAGCAAGGGCATTGAAGATGAAACGTGGCTGGGTCTTTCAGCATGACAATGATCCCAAACACACCGCCCGGGCAACGAAGGAGTGGCTTTGTAAGAAGCATTTCAAGGTCCTGGAGTGGCCTAGCCAGTCTCCAGATCTCAACCCCATAGAAAATCTTTGGAGGGAGTTGAAAGTCCGTGTTGCCCAGCAACAGCCCCAAAACATCACTGCTCTAGAGGAGATCTGCATGGAGGAATTGGCCAAAATACCAGCAACAGTGTGTGAAAACCTTGTGAAGACTTACAGAAAACGTTTGACCTCTGTCATTGCCAACAAAGGGTATATAACAAAGTATTGAGATAAACTTTTGTTATTGACCAAATACTTATTTTCCACCATAATTTGCAAATAAATTCATTAAAAATCCTACAATGTGATTTTCTGGATTTTTTTTTCTCATTTTGTCTGTCATAGTTGAAGTGTACCTATGATGAAAATTACAGGCCTCTCTCATCTTTTTAAGTGGGAGAACTTGCACAATTGGTGGCTGACTAAATACTTTTTTGCCCCACTGTACATGCCCATATATCAGTCATCTATCAAAAAGTTTTGTTGTCCTGCTCCTGAAATCTGCTCCTGCATCCACCCCAATCATCAGCAACAGAGCATTAGAGTAGGTGCATGTCTGACATCAATGTGTGCGCAATTACAACGATCATTTAATATGGTCAATTTAAAAAATAAATGATACAGCATAAACATGCTGTTGACACGTAGGCTATGGTGTAATGGAATGTTTTGCCTTGTGTGGTAGTTTTTTGGGGGTTTTAACACTCTTATGTAGGTGTCATAAAATAAAATGACACACTATATGTCACAACAGGTCTAAATATATGTGTCACGACAGTGTTATGACCATATTATAACAACTTATGACAAGTTATGTCAGCCGTTATGACATATGACATAGCTATCACCGTGTCATAACATGTTATGACACTGGGTGTCAAGTTAAGTTATGAACCATACCTAAACAGGTTGGAGAGTCTTTATGCACAACATATATTAGTAAATCAAAAATACAGTGGTTTGATTCATCCAGAAAGTTGACATATTTCATTCTTCAACCCATGAAATATTGGAAGGTGAGAAAAGTGTACAGTGGTGGTTAAACAATAGTCGTATAAATCTACCCTAATAATCCTCACTAATCACGTAACTGTGATGACATCGGTCCAGTGGTCATGAAGCAGACTCCAGGTTTAAACTGCTGTGAATGGTCTGCGTTCCATAATGATTCAAATAGGCTGCATGTCCCAAATTATTGCACAACTTGTATTACGTCAGTCTGTTATGATCCAGTTCTGCTAGCCACCTTCAGGAACAACCACAGGGACCTGACAGAGGAAAGAAAGGTCAACTAACAGTAGAATGGAATGATGCAAAATGTAGGCTTATGCACTACAACATGAGGGTTCCTCAAGGGTTCCTTGGGAAGGGTGAGGGTTCTATGTGGAACCATACTGACTCACAGAACCCTTTGAGCCCTTCAATGGTTCTTTGCGGTTCAAAAAAAAGTTATTCCCTCTTTTAGTGAAAATTAAAACGTAGGGGTGTCTCATTAGAATATTTTGGGCGTGGTTTGTTCACAGCTCTTTTTGTGCAACCGTGAGTGAGAGTGTCATTCCATTTTATATAATGTGTTGTGTTATGCATGTTATTTAAGACTATAGTCAGTGACAGTGTCTTGTGAAAAATTCATGTATGGTCTTGTGTCTGTTGTGAATGGTTGATTAAGTTAGGAGTTCTGAATTGTCTCTCTCCTCAGGGACCCCCAGCCGTTCAAGAGCTAGCACACCGATTTATTAATAAAAACAATATAATACAATAAAAATAACCTTTGAGATTGAGAATGTTTCTGTATAGAATCATTTTCAATAAAGGTTCTGTAAAGAACCATAAAAAGGGTTCTATATAGCCCCAAAACCATAGCTTTTTTTGGTGCTGTATACAACCTTTTTTGAGTGGTTCTTTATAGCACCATACAGGTTCCATTTTGAACCTCAGGAGCATGGTACTTTATAGAACCTTAGAAAAAGGCTCCATATAGCACCAACAAGGGTTCCGCTATGGTTACAAGCCAAATAACCCTTATTTGGCACTATATAGAGCCATTTGATTTTAGTGTGAAAAATGTCACTGCAGTCACTGCACTAAAGTAGCAGTTCCCTTTCAGTCCGTTAACTTCAGTACGACATACTATGGGGAGTCGCACTCTCGCGACTTTGGTTGAAGGATTACAAGCCAAATAACCCTTATTTGGCACTATATAGAGCCATTTGATTTTAGTGTGAAAAATGTCACTGCAGTCACTGCACTAAAGTAACAGTTCCCTTTCAGTCCGTTAACTTCAGTACGACATACTATGGGGAGTCGCACTCTCGCGACTTTGGTTGAAGGATCTACAATCACGCCTGACAAGGCCAATGAAATCCAAGCCTCACTGGAAGCCCCGCCTTCAACAGATAAATAAGCGTGAGGCTCGTATTCATTCCTTCAAGTATTCCGCTCTTCACCTCGATGTGGACAGGAACGATAAACGCTACAAAAAGAAACAATTGGAAAACGAGACTGTCTTACATTGCGCCAAGTAAACTATCCCATAGTGGTAGAGCATGCTCACCCCCTGAATGTTGTGAGCTGAAGGTTTTACTCGTTTTCTAATCAAAAACAATTGGTTATTGTTAAATTTGCTGGTGCAATGACCCAGTTAGCAAAATGTATCTGGGCCGGACTTCGCTCACATCGGCCACTTTTGTGTGGCCCACATAACAGCCAGAATTGACGCACCTTGTAACCGCATTTTAGCCAACAACTCAGCTAAGGTTCACTTATTCTAGCCGGAACAAGGTCGTACTGCCATAATGAAACCGGAGGTCTGCAATAAGAAAGCTTCATTTGGGACATATATTGTAAGAGACACTTTCTCTGGGTTAGATGCTCTTGTGAAAAAATTCTACAACAATAAAGACAGGGTTGGACTGTGATTTGTACATTTTATTCACAAGCAAAAGATAATACATACAATGTTAAAACTACAATGTGGCTATTCTTGAGCTATAACCCCACATTTGGTTGGTCTGGACCGGACCAATTAAAATCTGATTGACAAGTTGGGAAATCAAATTACAGCAGTTGAAGGACAATGTATGTATTTAGGACACTAATCTGTATTTATCATATAGATGCCATGTTATAGAAGGTTGAAGACACTTAAAAAAATGTATATCACTAGGTTGAGTAACTTACCTGAAGCACGTTCGTCTTCCTGAGCATCTTCTGGAAAATTGATGCAAGTTGGCAACACAAACAAAGGTTAAAAAAACAAACAGATACGTCCTTTTACAAGCTGCAAAGATCTTGTTATTATGATGCAGGTCTGTAGATGTTGTAGAAACAAAAAATTGTGTCATTTGAAACTTTGAACGTTCATGTCAGATATTCTCTCAAGACGGCAAAACTTACCGCCACAGATCATTGTAGATAAAGTTTTTAGAATTACAAAACATTCATTTCTACAACCTGGAATCATGTAGTACAATCTACAGACCTGCAACAGGATAACGAGTACTTTGCAGCTTGTAAAAGTACGTATTTGTGTGTTTCTGGAGCCTTTTGTTACTATTTCCATCTCGAGGAAGACTGCTGCTGCTGATAAGTTGCTAAAAGCCTAGTGATAATTAAAAACAAGTGTCTTCATCCTTCTATAACATGTATATGATGATGGTCCTAAATACTGATATGGTCTTTTAATTTGTGTATATTATAGTAAAGTTAGCACAACAAAAGCACATTACATTAAAATACAGTAATGTAAACTGTACTCTATTGTGCTCTACTGTAATGTACTAAAGTCTAGCTAGGGCATGCTAGCTTAATCATTCACCATAACATACACATGCATTGATACTTAACATTTAAGTTCTGCAGATGCAACACAGCTAACACTGTTGCCCATATTGCTTTAAAACAAGCTCACATCTCAAATGATTGTTGCCCAAATGGGCCTTGTAAAGACAAAATAGAAACATGACTTGCAAATGACAACAAGCCTTATACACATCAGAACACTGACAACACTGGGCCACATCAGAACACTGGGCCATATCAGAACACTGACAACACTGGGCCACATCAGAACACTGGGCCACATCAGAACACTGACAACACTGGGCCACATCAGAACACTGGGCCACATCAGAACACTGACAACACTGGGCCACATCAGAACACTGGGCCACATCAGAACACTGGGCCATATCAGAACACTGACAACACTGGGCCACATCCGAATACTGGGCCACATCAGAACACTGACAACACTGGGCCACATCAGAACACTGGGCCACATCAGAACACTGGGCCACATCAGAACACTGGGCCACATCAGAACACTGACAACACTGGAACAGAAACTAGTCTCTAAGACAGCAACATTGATGGTGCAAAAAAACAAACTTGGCTTATTGACAACATAGTTGTAATGAAAATTGACCACTATTACCGTCATCTGATCACTTGGTAAAAAAATAAAAAATAAATATGAGCTAGATTACCCTGAGCAATTAAGCCAATCTTAATTGCAACTAATTTAATTTAATTGCAACTAAATAACTAACTAACTTAACTTAACTTAATTGCAACTAACGCCAGTGCCCGTCTGCACTTGACAGAAGGGCACCTTTCCACTAATTCCCCTCCACTTCATGGTCTTTGAAAGATCGTGGGAGATTATGTGCCATGATCCTCCACAATCTCTCTTTCACATCACAGCCACCGTTCAATCCCAAATAGTCAATCTGTAACCACACAGACAACAGAACAGGGACCATAACATATGGATTTTGAATGTCAATACTAAGTAATTCACCTCATTTTAATAGCATATTGGCTGCTGAGTTTTTTTTCCAATATCAGAAACACAAACACTATCTTAGTTTTGGATAACTAAGGCTCCATACAGATCTGGATATTGATTATGTCTCAGCTAATAATAGCACCAATTTTTAAAGCATAATTATAATGGCTGACTAGGTCAGGAGATAGAAATGCAACAATGAGATCTCAGCATCTTTTGCCTGAACTCTCTGCCGGCCTTCAGCTCCCCATCAAGATGTTTCATTTGTTGAACACTTCCTACTGGAAAAAGACCACTAGGTAGGTCTTCTTGCAGGACCCTCCTGCCTCTCTGGTCTTGAATGGTTTGACTAATTATTCTAATTTGTTCTAATATCATTTCCTGCTTTGTCAGAACATTCAGGAGCAGAGCTGAAGAACATGGAAGAGTCATACAGTCTTTTAAACAATAAATATAAATTTAATAAACATAAACAGAACATCAATCTTCTCCATGCAATAGTGATGTTTTTAATGTCATTGCGCTGAGAACAATTCCTGGTCTGTCCTGTAGTTATAAAACATGTATACTGTACGTGTTTCAGCGTATTTGAAGACAAGGAGGAATCATGAAAACACAAAACAGATCTATCTCTATTATACGTTTTGAAAATGTGTTGCTGTTGTAGGTCTTTGGTTGGGTAGGCAGTGAATTGGAGAATTTAGCATTTTGAAAACCCTGTCCAAAAAAAATGTTTTGGGTATTTTAGGGTTGTCTTTCGTAGTCGCGTATTTTGCCTTCAAATTGTGTAGATACTACACAAAACGTGTGCAGATACTACACAAAATGTGTGCAGATTTGTGGAAAGTTACCACCAGTTTTAACAGAACTAAACCCCAAACTACAAATTGTACCACATGCACATGCAGTATATCTGTTGACAGTCAGTAAAAACAAATACTGCTTTGTCTTTACACACAGCGCATAGATAACAATACGCTGTCAAATGATCAAACTAATAAAGCCTAAAAGAAAAAGCGGTCAAACTCGTGTTGGTCAGCATGTGAAGCTAGGTAGTGTTCAGCTTGACTAGACAACACATGAAAGAAGGAGAGGAGAGTGTGCGTCAGCTGTCACATAAGATAGGAGGTATTTTGGGGGAAAAGTTCAAATAATGTAATATAAATAAGAAATTATTTTTTCTGCACTGGCGATTCACAATGTTTAAAATATATATTTTTTTTACGATGCATACTACATCAGGGGTTTGCAAAGCACTCCTATCTTCAACATTTCAATCGGAGCGCATAAGGACCTGTGAATTGTTACATCATTACTCAACACAATTCCTTAGCAAAACAAATGCTCACAGTTGTTCACTTCAGCGGTTTGTGGTCGTTGCGTTGAGTCTCTTCCAGACAGTAATCAAGAGACTCAGCAGAGGCATTACTAGTTGTTAACCGTCTGGACTCCATTAGCTCAGCCCTACTGGAAGTTCAAACATTCATAAACTTGTTCATTTGTATTGGTAATGTATTACTTATGCTATAAATGTCACGTTCCTGACATTTACAATAAAGTAAAGTACTTAGGTACAGTATTTGTTACATTCTGGCAATCCCTACTCAAAACACAATGTAAAATGTATCATTCTGTGACTTTTTGTATACAAATAACTGACATTTTGGAAGTGGATCAACAGTAGACTAATGTAAAAAATGGCGCACCTAAATCTTTTTTTTTTGGTGGAATTTCCCGGTAACAGCATATTGGGGTTGTAATGTCAACACAATTCAAATGTGTTTACTTACTTGTTATACATTGACAATAAAAAACTATAGAATTGCAATATACTACACTTTCTCAAATTAAGTTAAAAGTGAATTGAAAACATTTTCCTACGTACATATTGATATTGTATTTATTTGGTGCAACATTTCCAGAAAAGAGGGCATACCTTCTAAAATCTGGTGACTCTGTATAAGCTCAGGAGAAGTGTGTCTTCTGGAATCTGATGGCCCAAGAGAGGCGTGTCTTCTATAGTCTGATGGGCCAGGAGACGGATGTCCTCTAGAGTCGAATGGCCCAGGAGAGACATGTCCTCTGGAGTCAGACGACCCAAGAGAGGCGTGTCTTCTGGAATCTGATGGCCCAAGAGAGGCATGTCTTCTATAGTCTGATGGGCCAGGAGGCGTATGTCCTCTGGAGTCAGATGGCCCAGGAGAGGCGTGTCTTCTATAGTCTGATGGGCCAGGAGACGTATTTCCTCTGGAGTCAGATGGCCCAGGAGAGGCATGTCCTCTGGAGTCAGACGACCCAGGAGATGCATGTCTTCTGGAATCTGATGGCCCAAGAGAGGCGTGTCTTCTGGAGTCTGATGGCCCAGGAGAGGCATGTCTTCAGGAATCTGATGGCCCTATAGTTTGATGGGCCAGGATACGTATGTCCTCTGGAGTCAGATGGCCCAGGAGAGGCGTGTCCTCTGGAGTCAGATGGCCCAGGAGAGGCGTGTCCTCTGGAGTCAGATGGCCCAGGAGAGGCGTGTCCTCTGGAGTCAGATGGCCCAGGAGACGTATAGTTTTTGGATTGCAGTGGTTTATTGATTTTGGTGCACTCTGCAGTGTTCTCTTTACTGCTGCTATTGAGGTTGTTTATAAATTGTTGGTGCACTGGGTATGTTTCTCTCTGACATACTCCTGGGCTCGTCATCATCATATTCTCCTGGGAATCTTCTGTTTGTTTTTCTAACAAATGTTTTAAAAGTTTAAATGAGACTGAATATCTTTAAACTAAGGTAATTTATTCAATACTCACTACAAGTCACAAAACATGAAAATAATACAACTAAACAGAACTTACATTCGCCTGCGTTTCACCTTCACAATAGACTCTAACTCTTCTGTATCTGTCTGTAAATCTGTGAGCGCCTCGGCCTCTGGTAGTTTTAGCCGCGCTGCGGTATAATTATCTGTAAAACATTAATCAAATGAACAACCACTAAGGAAAAAAATATACTACCTAAACCTTAAAGGGTTCTTTGTCTCTCCCCATAGGAGAGTGGTTCAGAGATATTTCACTGATGAGCCCACCCACAGCATGATGTTGCCTCCCCCAATAGAATGCTCTGCTTCTATTATGTACACAAACACACAATATTAGAAACAATTTATAGACATTAGGATGAGACTTGAAAGATAAAAAATTGGTAAAATGGTAAAGATTAAAGGATACAGAATATTTACTATTGGGAACCGCCAATTATGTTGAGAGCAGCAATTGAGAGCTACTACTACTACTGTATACACTAAACAATTTACCCGTTATAATTGCTAGAATCTAGCTTACTCTTTTTTGTCGAAGAATTACTGAAGAGTTATTTTTGGTTCCATGTAGAAGCCTTTCTACACACCCCCGGAACACCAAAATAAACATGTTGCATACCTGCTGAGAAAATGCTGCTGATTATGCATACCTGCTGACATTACCCTATTTCTACAATATATATAGCATTGAAGTTACTGTGTGTTGGGTAATGGAGAGGAGCAGGTACTTCCTGTCAGAAGGAGGGTCAACAGGGGAATGGCATCCAATATTATTATGACATGCCCTACTAAAACAGTTATGTCTGTGATACTAAGATATTTAACAACAAAAAAATAAAGAGGGAGACTTTACCTTAAAAATTGCAAGTGGCAGAAACTCTTCCCGCCTTCTCGTCTATACAGTAAGGTCAGCTACATGCTAATGTTTGCCAAGCTAACACACATTATTTAGCTAGGTAACTAGCTAGCTAGTTATAAAATAACACTAGCCAAGCACATACAGTACCAGTCAAAAGTTTGTACACACCTACTCATTCCAGGGTTTTTCTATATTTATTCTTTCCTACATTACAGAATAATAGTGAAGACATCAAAACTATGAAATAACACATATGGAATCATGTAGTAACCAAAAAAGTGTTAAACAAACCAAGATATGTTTCATATTTGAGATTCTTCAAAGTAGCCACCCTTTGCCTTGATGACAGCTTTGAACACTCTTGGCATTCTCTCAACCAGCTTCATGAGGTAGTCACCTGTAATGTATTTCATTAACAGGCTTGCCTTTTTAAAAGTACATTTGTGGAATGTCTTTCCTTCTTAATGTGTTTGAGCCAATCAGTTGTGTTGTGACAAGTTAGGGGTGGTATATAGAAGATAACCCTATTCGGTAAAAGACCAAGTCCACATTATGGCAAGATTATGGTTAAGAACACCTCAAATAAGCAAAGAGAAAAGACAGTCCATAATTACTTTAAGACATGAAGGTCAGTCAATTTGTTAAAATTCAAGAACTTTGAATTAAACATTTTTTTATTAACCATTAAGCGCTATGCTGAAACTGGCTCTCACGAGGACCGCCACAGGAAAGGAAGACCCAGAGTTCCCTCTGCTGCAGAGGATAAGTTAATTAGAGTTACCAGCTTCAGAAATTCCAGCCCAAATAAATGCTTCACAGAGTTCAAGTAACAGACACATCTCAATATCAACTGTTCAGAGGAGACTGTGTGAATCAGGCCTTCATGGTCGAATTGCTGCAAAGAAACCTCTACTAAAGGACACCAATAATAAGAAGAGACTTGCTTGGGCCAAGAAACACGAGCAATGGACATTAGACCGGTGGAAATCTGTCCTTTGGTCTAATGAGTCCAAATTTTAGATTTCTGGTTTCAACCGCCAGGTCTTCGTGAGATGCAGAGTAGGTGAACGGATGATCTCTGCATGTGTGGTTCCCACTGTGAAGCATGGAGGAGGAGGTGTGATGGTGTGGGGGGGTGCTTTGTCAGGTGACACTGTCTGTGATTTATTTAGAATTCAAGGCACACTTAACCAGCATGGCTACCACAGCATTCTGCAGCGATACGCCATCCCGTCTGGTTTGCACTTAGTGGGACTATCATTTGTTTTTCAACAGGACAATGACCCAAAACAGTGTAAGGGCTATTCGACCAAGAAGGAGAGTGATAGAATGCTTTATCAGATGACCTGGCCTCCACAATAACCCGACCTCAACCCAATTGAGATGGTTTGCGATGAGTTGGACCACAGAGTGATCGAAAAGCAGCCAACAAGTTCTCAGCATATGTGTGAACTCCTTCAAGACTGTTGGCAAACATTCCAGGTGAAGCTGGTTGAGAGAATGCCAAGAGTGGGCAGAGCTTTCATCAAGGCAAAGGGGGGCTAATTTATTTAAGACTATTTTGGTTACTACATGATTCCATATGTGTTATTTTATAGTTTTGATGTCTCCAGTATTATTCTACAATCTAGAAAATAGTAAAATAAAGAAAAACCCTTGAATGAGTAGGTGTGTCCAAACTTTTGACTGGTACTGTATATCTATCCATAGCACTGTTACTAGACAGACACAAACATAAAACGTTTATTAAATAACATTAGCTATAGTTAACTAGCTACAGTACTCACCCTTTAATAGCTAGCGTCCTCAGTAGTGGCCCCTTGACAGCTAACTCACACAACCTAAAATAAACATTTTAACTGTTTTAACTTGAGCAGCTAAGGACATGTTAACTTAGTTAGCTAGCTATCACAAAGAAAAAGCTCCTCGATTTAGATCACAAATGTTAGTCAAATAACCGGACAGCAAATAGTTTCAGTTGACAGCCTCCTTCTAGCCATCACTGATCCATTTTTAATTTTCTATTGGTTTTGTCTTGTCTTCCTTCACACCTGGTTCCAATCCCATCAATTACATGTTGTGTATTTAACCCTCTGTTTCCCCTCATGTCCTTGTTGGAGATTGTTTGATTGTATGTTAGTGCTAGTATGTGTTGGTGCGTGACAGGTTTTGTACCCATTTTATAATGTTTTTGTATATTTTGGTTTTTGGAGTTCGTTCTCCTGCACCTGACTTCCCTGCCACCAACACGCACACCTTACAGGTACATAATACTTTATCGAAAAGATGAATAACAATGGATCAAAGGGTACAGAGAATGTGCAAACAGGCAGTTAAAATCAATTAAATAAAACAGTGAAATTGATATGTGCATATGAGAGGGATAAAATGTCGAGTGCAAGAAGATGTACAGTGCATACTTAATATTTAAAAAAGGATCTGAAATATATTTTGGCATTATATCGTAAGCCACAATCAGCCCAAATCTGGCCTGCCATCATGAATACATAATAGTTTGCCATATTTTGCACCACTGTTGGCCCACATAGAACTGTCTGCTGCCGTGGCAAAGCCAGCAGTGCTATCTGCTATCTGGGGAGTAAGATGGCTATAAAAACGCCAAGAAAATGATGGGACCGAGGTGAAGAAGAAAGAGCGGAGATGGATTGCATGGTCAGAGCAAATGTCTTGTCTGCTGTGGGGTATGTGGTGGCTTCCTACGACCAATCCGGCTCCTGTACATTCTGTCGCCGGTGGGTACCCCCCACCGCCTGTGTCTGCCTCGGTTAATCACCGCTTGCCTCTCTTCCCATACTTGTTGATGAAGGGTCCGGTCCCACCTCAGTGATCCGGTCCAATGTGGACTTTGGAGACCGGGCTAGCTAAATGAGAGCTGCATGGTGGGGCTGCCAGGTGGCACTTCCAACGAGTGGCTGAGAGTGCTCTCGTTTCCCTCCTTCGGGGAACAATAGTTATAGTCATAACGTTACATAATTATGTATGTTTGTTTTATTGCCGGTGGCTACCCGTAGTGGCTAATATTTAACATGATAAAAATGTTGTTGTTTTTTAAATTTAAAAGTCCGGGCACAATTAAACCATGGAGCTCATAAAGCAACTCAGTACATTATTTTCAGTTTGCTGAAATATGACTGGTTTCATATTTGTCTCCAGAGACCTTAAGGTAAACTAGATCTAAAACACTTGTCATTTATATTTACAATCCCCTCATCTAAACAGATTACTAATTTACCCAGGTCTTATCCATAGCTCTTATCAATGTATAAATGACAGTGGATGGAGATTGGTATTATTTTATATTGTGGGGGGGGGGGAGAAAGTAAACGTTTTTTCCACTTCATGTTGGAATTATGGGGGAATTAAGTCAAGGTCAGAATATGGCATATCTATAGACACACCTCCACCACACCTTTATTTATTGGATCTCCATCCCAAACATGTACCTTGCTGGCAATGGCTTTTCCCCGGGAAGTTCAAGGTCAGAAAACGCATTGAGAGAAAAGTGCATGAAAAGGGAATTTATTTATATTTACATGTGCATGATTCGGTTCGGAATTCCCCCCTTATAGAATTCTAGAGAATTGGGAGACATAGCACCAGAGTCTAGTCCAGTACCTGAGAATTACCCACAGTCCAGCTATTTTCCTTCTGCAGACTGAACATTATGCATTTTAAGTGAAATCATCTGTGCACTCTGTCATCTGTGCTCTCACAGTTGAGGTAGGCCAGCCACAATAACCCACATTAAGCTAAAATAACCCACATTCCGATACAATAACCCACATTAAGCTACATTAACCTAAATTAAGCCACAGGAAATGACTCTAAAAGCTTACTTCCTTCTCATGTTTGCCTGCTGAAAGCTGCATGCGTGTCCACTCTGGTTCCCACTCTGTTGGCGGTCTCAGTGGATTGTCCAGACTGGGGTATACAGACAAAGAGACCTGGACTATTCCGACTGGCTTAAGTAGTGTCTCTCTCTTTTTTTGCTTTCTCTCCCTCTCTCCATGGAATCTGAAGTTCCATGAGATCAAAGATATTGGTTGACCCCTCCATGACCTCCTGGTGACCTTCATAGCTGGACGTAGACCCGTGGATACTAGATCATAACTCTGTCTACTAAATATAAACCTGTTCCCAGATAAGCAGCGCTACTGAGAGGGCTGGCCTGAGGTCTAGTCTGCTCTAGTCTGGTCTGTGTGTGTGGAGTTTGTATTTGCGTTTTCAAATTAAATCACATTTTATTTTTCACATGCTTTGTATACAACAGGTGTAGACCAACAGTGAAATGCTTACTTACAGGTCATTTTCCAACAATGTAGAGTTAAACATCAAATAAAAAATATTAATATTGGCAAAGTGAATAACAAATGAAAATAATGAGTAAAAATAGCATGGCTATACAGTGCATTCAGAAAGTATTCAGACCCCTTCCCTTTTTACACATGTTGTTACTTTACAGTCTTATTCAAAAATAGATTAGATAAAAATTTGTCCTCATCAGTCTAGACACAATACCCCATAATGACAAGGCAAAAACAGGTTTTTAGAATGTAAAAAAAAAAAAATCTGAATACCTTATTTCAATAAGTATTCAGACCCTTTGCTATGAGACTCGAAATGGAGCTTAGGTGCATCCTGTTTCCATTGACTATCCTTGAGATGTTTCTACAACTTGACTGGAGTCCACCTATGGTAAATTAAATTGATTGGAGATGATTTGGAACCTTCCAGAAGGACAACCATCTCTGCAGCACTCCACCAATCAGGCCTTTATGTTAGAGTGGCCAGACGGAAGCCACTCCTCAGTAAAAGGCACATGACAACCCGCTTGGAGTTTGACAAAAGGCACCTAAAGACTCTCAGACCATGAGAAACAAGATTCTCTGGTCTGATGAAACCAAAATTGAAATATTTGGCCTGAATGCCAAGCGTCATGTCTGGAAGAAACATAGCACCACCCCTACGGTGAAGCATGGTGGTGGTATCATCATGCTGTGGGGATTTTTTTCAGGGACTGGGAGACTAGCCAGGATCGAGGCAAAGATGAACGGAGCAAAGTACAGAGAGACGCTTGTTAAGAACCTGCTCGAGAACGCTCATGAGTAGAAAACAACATGGCTATATACTGGGAGTACCAGTACCAAGTCGATGTGCACAAGGTAATTAAGGTAGCTATATACTGTACATATACGTAGGTAAGGGTAAAGTGACTAGCAGCAGCATATGTGGTGTGTGTGAACATTCTGTGGTTTGGGTGGCTGGGTTCTGGTTAGGGTCATCCCCACTCTCTGTCTGTCCTCTACTCCACTCTGATCAAACAGACTCCATCCAGGGGAATGACGAGAGGGTCACAAAATAACAGTACTGCTTTTGCATCTCCCACCCCCTCCCCTTTCTGTCCTACAAATTAAATACATCATCACTTCCTGCATAATTGCCCTATAGTGTTCCTCATGGCTTTGTGTGGTCCTTGTTGTGTTGCTCTTATTGTGTTGTCCTTGTTGTGTTGTTCATGATCATATTCCTCTTCACGTTAACTTCTAGTGTTGTGCGTACATCTGTAGATGTAGGGGACCAACAAAATAAAGTGTTACCAAACATGTACTCTCTGTCGAAAGTGCCCTGTTCAGAGGAACTCAGACTAAACTGACAAGCTGCTAAAAGAGAAGTCATATTTTTGCTATTTTATTTGATAATGATTTACCATAGTGAACTCCTAAAGGATTTCTTTTAGATATATTTGATGTTGTTGGGGAAATAATTTACTCCCAAAGGATGTCTTTTGGACCTATTCCTTTTCTCTCAAAATAATGTGGTCGGTACATACTGTAAGCATGGATTGATTGGTTTCAGGGCTCTATTCAATTTGTAATGCTGAAGCGTTACAGATTCCGCAATACAAATTTAAAGGTAATTTCCAATTGAGCCGACATATGCAGGGTTTAGTATTAATGCAGTCTCCGCTTAAAGCGGGAACATTGCCTTTAAATTTAAATCACGCTGTAAAGCCGAGCTTCCATGATGCGGATTGAATAGAGCCCTTATTGATGAATTGTTATGAACCCCAGGCCTTAAAGGGAAATTATCTATTTTTTTTCTTCATTAGTCCTCTGTTGAAACCGTCACAAAATGTTTTGCATGTCACCAGTCACGTTTTCAAGATATTGGACTTTCAAGAAGCAAAGTGTCACCGGCCACATCATCACGATGAGCAGTCAAATTTTCTAGATGTAATGGTGCTTTCAAGACAACTGGGAACTCTGAAAAAAATTGGGTCAAATCATGACATCAGTGATTTTCAGGTTGGAAAGTCGGAGCTGTAGAAGAGTTTCCGACTTGAAATTCCGAGTTGGATGACCGTTCAAAATTATTTTTCCAAGTCGGAGCTCATTTTTTCCCAAGTTACCAGTTGTTTTGAACACGGCATAGGACTTCAAAATACAAATTGTAACTTGCCACATCATCATGATGCTTTTTGAAAGGCCATCTTGAAAACGTGATTGCTGACATGCAAAACATTTTGGGACTGTATCTACTAATGAACAGTGGACTAATGAAGAAAATACCAAAATATTATTTTTGAGTGGATTATTATTTTAAAAGCAAAGGCATTGAACCATAACTAAATGATTGTATTTCTATAAATCAAGATTAAGGGGCAGAAAGGAGAGTCTGAAAATGAAAATCAAATTCAAACAAAATGAACAATTAAGTTATCACAGTGGGGCGCAATCCGGGCAAGATTTCCTCCCAAATTGAAATCTTTGAAGTGTTGAGATAGAAGACAGGGAAAGGAGATGGGAGCGTTGTGAGGGGGGAGAGGAGAAGTCTAGGTACAGTATGAGGAGAATGGATGAAGAAGAGACGGTGACAAACGCAAAGATAAAAAAAAGAAATGAAAGGGATAGAGAGAGGGAGGGAAAAGATTGAAAAGGAGGCATCAGTCACCCAGCTATTTGAAGCTCCAGTTAAATGTTACAATTCTTCAGCCATTCCTGAACCTGAGACCAAAGACAAGCTACTTGTGAGCGAAAACAAGTGATATAATGATTCTGTCTCTTCACAGCAACATCTGCAGTGCTGGGATGGTTGTATCCCCCATATACTGCATGTAACATGCTATTGGTTGCAAGAATTTTGTATAATAACTTAAATTGAAAAAGTCTAAGTTTTAAATCTGGTGTTGTTTTGTGAATCAGTTCATAAACCAATTGCTATGGAATCGATACATCAAAAATCTCTTCCCAACATTTTTGCAACCTGAATAGGGCAGCGGTACATTTTTTTGTCCTTAATTTAAACTGGTATACTTTTTTATTTATCACAATTTTCTTTAATGTCGGGCCGACAAGTTCCGTACCTTCTCCATCTTCCACTTGCCTCCTCCATTTTTGCAGTAATGATGCAATCAGTTGGTTGTAATTTTGGATAGAGCGGACATTTCCATATATTTTTGTTAGCTGCACGTGTGACATAACTCCACCAGTCTTTTTAATGATATAATTTACAAAGATTATACCGTTAAAAAAATATATCCTAAAATAATGTTTTTTTATCAATTAGTATATTTGAGTTGAACCGTAGTATCTGTTCTAATATTTGTTTTGTCTTTTCTGGTGGATTAAACTGAAATTGCAACCATATTTCTATGGCTTGTTTTGAAAATAGCGATATTCTGGAGATTATTTCATTTTCAAATATCCGAAAGTGAGAGGTTGTAATCTGCATGAAGGGAAAAAGGACATTCTTGAACATGGGGTGAGACATTCTTACTAATCTGTTAGAGAACCAGTTTGGATTTAAGTACAACTTTTGTATGACTCAAGTCTTTAGTGAGAGGTTCAATGCTTAAGTATTTAATAATTTCAGGCCTCAGATTTCATATTCATTATACAATTAGGCCCGTTTAATTTTGTCTCGCCTGCCGTTCCAAATAAAGTGAAACATTTCTTCCTCATATAATTTCAAAAACAAATTGTTCGGTGTAGGCAGGGACATTAGTAAATATGTAAACTGGGAGATGACTAAAGAATTAATCAAGACAGGTATTTACCTTACCATGGTAGCAAGATCTTATCTATTTTTGCTAACTTTCTATTCAAGTGTATTGTATTGAGATTGTTTCTTTCTTTCGAGATATGAATACCGAGTATGTCCACTTCACCGTCAGACCATTTGTTTGGTAAACTACACAGTAAAGTTAAAGTTGTATTTTTTAGCGATTCAATAAGTGATATAGTAGATTTATCATAGTTTGGTTGTAAACCAGAGAGAGGTTAGCGAAATTGTGGGTTTAAAAGAAAAAATGAGTTGTCTGTGGACCCTTTCATTTTTAAACCCTGGATTTCTAGCCCCTTGATATTATTGTTGGATCTAATATTCATAGCCAATATTTCGATGGCCATAACAAATAGATACAGTATGCCGATAGTGGACAACCTTGTTTCGCTCCTCTTGACAGTTTATTGATACTGTCTGAGAAGTAACTATTATTTACTATTATACACCTTGGGTTACTATACATACACTACCGTTCAAAAGTTTGGGGTCACTTGTAAATGTCCTTGTTTTTTAAAGAAAAGCATTTTTTTTGTCCATTAAAATAACATCAAATTGATCAGAAATACAGTGTAGACATTGTTAATGTTGTAAATGACTATTGTAGCTGAAAACAGCAGATTTTTTATTGGAATATTTGCACAGGCGTACATTTGCCGATTATCAGCAACTATCACTCCTGTGTTCCAATGGCACGTTGTGTTAGCTAATCCAAGTTTGTCATTTTAAAAGGCTAATTGATCATTAGAAAACCCTTTTGCAATTATGTTAGCACAGCTGAAAACTGTTTTTCTGGTTAAAGAAGCAATGAAACGGGCCTTCTTTAGACTAGTTGAGTATCTGGAGCATCAGCATTTGTGGGTTTGTTTACAGGCTCAAAATGGCCAGAAACAAATAACTTTCTTCTGAAACTCGTCAGTCTATTCTTGTTCTAAGAAATTAAGGCTATTCCATGCAAGAAATTGCCAAGAAACTGAAGATCTCGTACAACGCTGTGTGCTACTCCCTTCACAGAACAGTGCGAACTGGCTCTAAACAGAATAGAAAGAGGAGTGGGAGGCCCCGGTGCACAACTGAGCAAGATGACAAGTACATTAGAGTGTCTACTGGCAGCTTCATTAAATAGTACCGGCCAAACACCAGTCTCAACGTCAACAGTGAAGAGGCGACTCCGGGATGCTGGCCTTCTAGGCAGAGTTGCAAAGAAAAATACATATCTCATTCTGGCCAATAAAAATAAAATATTAAGATGGGCAAAATAACATAGACACTGGACAGAGGAACTCTGCCTAGAAGTCGCCTCTTCACTGTTGACTTTGAAACTGCTGTTTTGCGGGTACTATTTAATGAAGCTGCCAGTTGAGGACCTGTGAGGCGTCTGTTTCTCAAACTAGACACTCTAATGTACTTGTCCTCTTGCTCAGTTGTGCACCGGGGCCTCCCTCTCCTCTTTCTATTCTGTATTAGAATCCAGGTATTTCCAAAGGGTTCACCTACTTTTTCTTGCCACTGTATGTTTGAAAGTCTACCATTAAAAAGTACCATGATGATTAAATGTCAATATACTGTAGCTGTGAACCTCCAATTGTCCTCTAATATTCCACCTGCTAAATCCTCCCCCATCCCAAGATGGGTTGCCGTCCCAGTGACTGACAGACCACCCCTGTACACATGTGTCCTTGGGCCTTTGAGAGATTGGTACACATCCTTTGAAAAGAGCACATAGTGCCATCTACAGAACAGAACCATATTGGCAACCAACAGCATTTTTAAATATTTTGCCTTGGTTATATTGTATATAGTTATTTAAAATATATATTTACAGTACCAGTCAAAGGTTTGGACACACCTACTAATCAAATTTGACTATTTTCTACATTGTAGAATAATAGTGAAGACATCAAAACTCTGAAATAACACATATGGAATCATGTGGTAACCAAAAAATTGTTAAACAAATCAAAATATATTTTAGATTTTAGATTCTTCAAAGTAGCCACCCATTGCCTTGATGACAGCTTTGCACACACATGGCATTCATCAACCAGCTTCACCTGGTAGTGTGAGTCAATAAACCCTGGTTAAATGTATTTTCTCATTTAGTGATAATTAAAATGTAGGGGAGGAGGTTCATTAGAATATTTTAAGGGCTTGGTTTGCGCACAGCTTTTATTGTGCAACCGTGAGTGAGAGTGTTATTCCAGTCTATCTAATATGTTGTGTTATGCCAATACACATTAAATGTAATGCTATTTTGTGAAAGACTAATTTATGGTCTTGTGTCACTTGAGAACAGTTGACTAAATCAGTCAGTGGTTCTCATTTCCCTCCTCTGGGACCCCCAGCTGTTCCCGCAGTAGCTCACTTGATTCAACGTGTCAATTAACACAATAGTAACACATATGGAATTTTAACAATAGAATTTTAACCTGGAATAAAAAAATACCTGTATGGTTCTGCAAAAGGATCTACAAAAAAAACTTTCAGATTGAGATTTTGGTGCTTTATAGAACCTTAGCAAAGGGTTCTTTATAGCACAATACAGGTTCCATTTAGAACCTTATAATTATTCTTTTACTAGGCCGGTCAGTTAAGAAAAAAATATTATTTTACAATGACGGCCTAGGGACAGCGAGATAACTGCCTTGTTCAGGGGCAGAACAACAGATTTTTACCTTGTCAGCTCGGGGATTTGATCTAGTAACTCTGATAGATTCCCTGCTTAACATACTGTAGCTTCCGCCACTTTTTCTCTCACTACAGATTGTCTACATTTATGAACCCATTTCTCTGAACAACCCTGTGGACCTCCAGTTGTAATCCAATTTCCATCCCGCAAAAACCTCCCACATCCCAAGTAGGGTTGACGTCCCGGTAACTGGCAGAACACCCCTATACACATGGATCCTAGGCCCCTGAAGAGGTTGGGACCCATCCCTTGAAAAGAGCACAAAGTGCCACCTACAGAACAAAACCAGTGTTTGTGACAATTAATGGGTACTGCGTTTACTGGAGAACACCTCCTTGTTTGTTCCACACAACCAGAACACCATTTTAGTAAGGTATCTTTTTTAGTAGCACAATATCTTTTCATTTTGGTATCTTTTTTAGTAACACATTATCTTTTTAGTAACACCTTATCTTTTTAGTAACACATTATCTTTTTAGTAACACCTTATCTTTTTAGTACACATTATCTTTTTAGTAGCACCTTATCTTTTTAGTACACCTTATCTTTTTAGTACACATTATCTTTTTAGTACACATTATCTTTTTAGTAACACCTTATCATTTTAGTAACACATTATCTTTTTAGTAGCACAATATCTTTTTAGTAACGCGTTACTAAAAAGATAATGCGTTACTAAAAAGATATTGTGCTACTAAAAAGATAATGTGCTACTAAAAAGATAATGTGCTACTAAAAAGATAAGGTGTTACTAAAAAGATAATGCGTTACTAAAAAGATAATGCATTATCTTTTTAGTAGCACATTATCTTTTTAGTAGCACATTATCTTCTTTAGTAGCACGTTATCTTTTGGTGACGCATTATCTTTTTAGTAGCACGTTATCTTTTTGGTACACATTATCTTTTTAGTACACATTATCTTTTTAGTACACATTATCTTTTTAGTAACACTATCTTTTTAGTACACATTATCTTTTTAGTACACATTATCTTTTTAGTAACACTATCTTTTTAGTAGCACATTATCTTTTTAGTAGCACATTATCTTTTTAGTAGCACATTATCTTTTTAGTAGCACAATATCTTTTTAGTAACGCATTGTCTTTTTAGTAACGCATTATCTTCTTTAGTAGCACATTATCTTTTTAGTAGCACATTATCTTCTTTAGTAGCACGTTATCTTTTGGTGACGCATTATCTTTTTAGTAACACGTTATCTTTTTAGTAACACATTAACTTTTTATTTTTTTACAACTTTCAGAACATTTTGCAAAAGGACAGCGATCTTTTTTCTTTCAACCTCTCTTCCCTCTTTCATCTCGCTCCCTCCTTCCAAATATGTTCTCTTCTTTCTCTTACTCCATTTCTCTCCACTTGAGAACATTCTGGGAAATTTATTGTACTGTAATTCCTCTCAGGTGCCTTATTGAGTGCCAAACCCCTTCATTTTTGCATTTAACATTTTTACGAGGAATGGGATTTTTTTTCTACTCAACTAACTCAACTTTTCCCTCTTCTTTTCATCTATATGTTCTTCCACAGACCACGCCAGCAACCTGGGGTTGCAGGTGTGTGTCTGTGTGTGTGTGTCTGTGTGCGTGCATGATAAACGGGGCTACAGGTGTGAGTGGGCGAGGTTGTAATTACTGAGAGAATGTCACAGAACACTGGACATAAGCCCTAAATCCTATTCACATGCTGCTACACCCCAGTTCATAGAGAATGAATCATCAGCTCAATGCCAAATTTATACCTTGTATAAAATCAACTATGGAAATTTCTCTCTCTCTCTCTCTCTCTCTCTCTCTCTCTCTCTCTCTCTCTCTCTCTCTCTCTCGCTCTCTCTCTCATTTGTATCACAAAGCGAAAACCCTTCCTTATAGTAACCCTCTGATTAATAAGCATTTGTTCAAAGACATAATTTCTATATACAATGCCTATTATTTTGAAAAACCACAGTGTTGTTGTTTGAGGAAATGTGTTTAGAAGATAAAACAATCTGTATTGAGAGAGATAGTGATCATTAGGTATTAATTCATTCAGCTCTATTCACTGAGGCTTCCATTTAGCAGATGTATTTCCTAGAGAAAAGTGACGTTGATAACGTCCCTGTAATTCTTCCTTCATCCCTTTCTAGCTATTACCATATAAATTGATTCCAGTTCCATGACCATTGTTCCCATAGGATCTCTAGTTCTAATTCTTAGTTCTATCCCATTCCATCACGGTTGGGACGATGGATGTGTCAGTTGGTGATAATCATCCCATATCAGCATATTTATTTAGATTAGTTAGTTGGGTTAGCTTTAGGTTAGTAAGTGACTACAAACATTTTATATTCAACTAACATTTCCTGATCTCTATCTATATGACAGACTTTGCCGTAAAGGTCCATCATTAATTGACCACTGAATCACTGTCACCTCCCCAAGTTCTTAATTTGACCCCAATATGGACTCAACAAACTCTCAAGTAATATTGAACTATTAGTCAATATTAGTGAACTACTAGTCATATTGGAAGTTCATATCAGTAGTCTGACATTTTCTAAACATCGCACAACTATTACCACCAGCTGTTCACTTAACTCATCTGACTACCAGTCAATGACTCATGTCATCCCGTTTCTCTATCCACACATCCGTCCATCCATCCTTCCATGTCTCTTTTATCCATCCATCGCACCCTTATCTTATTTTCTACTCTTTTTTTTATTTCCAGTATGCCCACCGTGCCAGTGTTTGTGTAGCTCTGCCATGATTCAAGTAATGGGGGTGCGAGCGTATCACAGAAGGCCTAATATCGCATCCGTTCCCAGACTCATTACATTAATGGGTTTTCTTTTTCCAGACAGCTTCCCGCCTTCTCACAGCAACCCTGTGGAAAACATCTGTCGGAGTCTATGACCTTATGGTGGAGGCATAGTCACTAACTAACGTACGCAAGGGGGGATAATAAAGATGTCAGCGGTTCTTCCGAGCTATGATATCACTTAAACATTACTTTGAAGCCACTCATTTAACAATTACTCCAATGTCTCTTTTTAAACAACAGGCTTTTTAGGGGGCTGATACCAGAGGTGTGTGAGATCTAAAGCAATAAAGAAAGCTTATGGATGACAAGGCATGTACAGGTGCAAGAGAGTAGACAGTATTATTTTGTAAGTCTTGGAAAACTCCCCTGTCCCAGACATTGTAAGCGTTAGTTAGATGTTCTTACACTGGCGGTGAATGGAATGCAAAACAGAAATGTAAATACTTGGAAAACAAGAGAGACTGGAGACAGAGAGTCTGGAGACGGAGGGACTGGAGACGGAGGGACTGGAGACGGAGGGACTGGAGACGGAGGGACTGGAGACGGAGGGACTGGAGACGGAGAGTCTGGAGACGGAGGGACTGGAGACGGAGGGACTGGAGACGGAGGGACTGGAGACGGAGGGACTGGAGACGGAGGGACTGGAGACGGAGGGACTGGAGACGGAGGGACTGGAGAAGGAGCTACTACTACGAGATGTGACAGGCTTCCCTATAGAGTTTATGGTTATTCTCTTTATCCACACACACACACACACACACACACACACACACACACACACACACACACACACACACACACACACACACACACACACACACACACACACACACACACACAGTCTGACTGGTGAGGAAGTGGGACAGGAACACATAGAGCCTCTCTGGAACGGAGAGAGATTGACTTTCTGGAACTCTTCACATGTCCCGCAGAATTCCTCAATCCGTCACAGCAGCGGAGAGACAGGGAGACAGGCTCGGCAGGGCCGGCTGGGATCCACAGATCTTTACAGGGAAATCTGTCAGATGCAGCCAAAGAAAACTCTATGGTTCTAAATAGGTTGATGATAGAAAGAGGTAAGTCTACAGGGAATAACACCCCGTTCAATATCCATTGACAGTAAATGTGTGAGATTCTACAATCGCATACTTTATAGTGGATGGCAACAGACCTCTCTTCTAGACTATATATCTGTACCATCTGTATAAAAATGTCTTAGGTGCCATGGTCACTGTTAAGCTATGCATATTTAAGTTTGGCTTGGATTCACTCAGCATTAACCAGTGTTCACCAACGTTGGCCGACAGCCACATAGCAGATGTTTTGGCGGTGTTGGAGGTATAACTGTGGTATGAGCTGACATACTGGTGAGTGGCTGCTCCGTGTCACAAACCACTCCCTTCATTAAATTCTCAGACAACACAAAGATTCCTTGATGCCCTTCCAGACTCCCTCTGCCTACCCAAGGACGTCAGAGGACAAAAATCAGTTAACCACCTAACTGAGGAACTCAATTTAACCTTGCGCAATACCCTAGATGCAGTTGCACCCCTAAAAACGAAAAACATTTGTCATAAGAAACTAGCTCCCTGATGTACAGAAAATACCCGAGCTCTGAAGCAAGCTTCCAGAAAATTGGAACGGAAATGGCGCCACACCAAACTGGAAGTCTTCCGACTAACTTGGAAAGACAGTACCGTGCAGTATCGAAGAGCCCTCACTGCTGCTCGATCATCCTATTTTTCCAACTTAATTGAGGAAAATAAGAACAATCCCAAATTTCTTTTTGATGCTGTCGCAAAGCTAACTAAAAAGCAGCATTCCCCAAGTGAGGATGGCTTTCACTTCAGCAGTAATAAATTCATGAACTTCTTTGAGGAAAAGATCATGATCATTAGAAAGCAAATTACGGACTCCTCTTTAAATCTGCGTATTCCTCCAAAGCTCAGCTGTCCTGAGTCTGCAAAACTCAAAACTGCCAGGACCTAGGATCAAGAGAGACACTCAAGTGTTTTAGTACTATATCTCTTGGCACAATGATGAAAATAATCATGGCCTCTAAACCTTCAAGCTGCATACTGGACCCTATTCCAACTAAACTACTGAAAGAGCTGCTTCCGGTGCTTGGCCCTCCTATGTTGAACATAATAAACGGCTCTCTATCCACCGGATGTGTACCAAACTCACTAAAAGTGGCAGTAATAAAGCCTCTCTTGAAAAAGCCAAACCTTGACCCAGAAAATATAAAAAACTATCGGCCTATATCGAATCTTCCATTCCTCTCAAAAAAAATTGAAAAAGCTGTTGCGCAGCAACTCACTGCCTTCCTGAAGACAAACAATGTATACGAATAATGCTACAGTCTAGTTTTAGACCCCATCATAGCACTGAGACTGCACTTGTGAAGGTGGTAAATTACCTTTTAATGGCGTCAGACCGAGGCTCTGCATCTGTCCTCGTGCTCCTAGACCTTAGTGCTGCCTTTGATACCATCGATCACCACATTCTTTTGGAGAGATTGGAAACCCAAATTGGTCTACACGGACAAGTTCTGGCCTGGTTTAGATCTTATCTGTCGGAAAGATATCAGTTTGTCTCTGTGAATGGTATGTCCTCTGACAAATCAACTGTACATTTCGGTGTTCCTCAAGGTTCCGTTTTAGGACCACTATTGTTTTCACTATATATTTTACCTCTTGGGGATGTCATTCGAAAACATAATGTTAACTTTCACTGCTATGCGGACGACACACAGCTGTACATTTCAATGAAACATGGTGAAGCCCCAAAATTGTCCTCGCTAGAAGCCTGTGTTTCAGACATAAGGAAGTGGATGGCTGAAAACGTTCTACTTTTAAACTCGGACAAAACAGAGATGCTTGTTCTAGGTCCCAAGAAACAAAGAGATCTTCTGTTGAATCTGACAATTAATCTTGATGGTTGTAAAGTCGTCTCAAATAAAACTGTGAAGGACCTCGGCGTTACTCTGGACCCTGATCTCTCTTTTGACGAACATATCAAGACTGTTTCAAGGACAGCTTTTTTCCATCTACGTAACATTGCAAAAATCAGAAACTTTCTGTCCAAAAATGATGCAGAAAAATTAATCCATGCTTTTGTTACTTCTAGGTTAGACTACTGCAATGCTCAACTTTCCGGCTACCCGGATAAAGCACTAAATAAACTTCAGTTAGTGCTAAATACGGCTGCTAGAATCCTGACTAGAACCAAAACATTTTATCATATTACTCCAGAGCTAGCTTCCCTACACTGGCTTCCTGTTAAGGCAAGGGCTGATTTCAAGGTTTTCCTGCTAACCTACAAAGCATTACATCGGCTTGCTCCTACCTATCTTTCCGATTTGGTCCTGGTCCATACCTACACGTACGCTACGGTCACAAGACGCATAAGAAGAAAAAAACAAACATGAATTAACATGAAAAATAAAATAAGGTGTACATAAAAATAGAACTGGGAGAGAAATGCATCTGCTAACTAATCCTGGAAGTACTGTCAATTGTCAATTGTCCTTAGAATTTCTAAGCAAACAGCTGGAGGCAGGGTTTTCTCCTATAGATCTCAATTTTTATGGAATGGTCTGCCTACCCATGTGAGAGACGCAGACTCGGTCTCAACTTTTAAGTCTTTACTGAAGAATCATCTCTTCAGTGGGTCATATG